>NC_067169.1:89725873-90025873 GCF_903995435.1 Acomys russatus | reverse complement strand
CTCCCTCTTCTCATCTCGCCTCTCTCTCTCCTCTCTCATACACACACGCACACAGAGATGACACAAAACAAAACAAAGCTAGGGGATAGCAAGATGGCTCAGTGGGTAAAGGAGCTTGCTGCTAAGCCCAGCAATCAGAGTTGAATTTCTGTAATCTGTATATAATCTGTATTATAGGACAGAATAGACTCCATATATACCTCATGGCATGCACGTTTGCACAATAAATAATGTAAAAATTGATTTTCTTAATTTGCAGAGATTGTAGCCCACTGTACCTTTGTCATTATTGTACTCATTTGATTTTGAATGCCAGCCACTCTTCTAAAAATTAACAAAAGTCAAATAATTTAATCTCATTAGAACTCAATGAAGTGAGTATCATCATTATCCTCATTTTATAGGTGAGAAAACTGGATATAGATAGTTGAGTAACTTTTCTATAGTCATGCAGATTATAAAGAACAGCTAGATTCAGATCTAACCAATCTAGCATTAGACTCCATTTTCTCAACCAATATGTCATATAGTAATAGACAAATTTTGCTTCTTTATTCACTAAAATAATCAATATGATGATCAATATATTTGAAAATATGATTTTACCTAGCTATGAATTAACCATTGATGATTTTTGTTGCTTTTGTCTTCAGTGTTTCATACTGATCAAGATGACCCTTCATCAAGTGATGATGAAGGAATGCCATATACAAGACCAGTTAAGTTCAAGGCAGCACATGGTTTCAAAGGACCTTATGATTTTGATCAAATCAAAGTGGTGCAGGACCTTAGTGGTGAGCATATGGTAAGCAACCATTTCAATTTTCATGGCTGGTAGGGTATTTCTTGAGGCTTCTATCAAACTCAAGAACAGTACATTTATATCACTACATTTAAATGAAGAGGTTGTCTCTGAATTATTGTTTTAAAAAGTAACATTTCAGGCTGAGTGAAGTCTCTCTGTCCTATAATCCCAGCACTCAGAAGGCTGAGGAAGGAAGATGACGAGGTCAAGGTGAGCCTATGCTGCATAGGGCAGCCCAAACTCAAAATAAAAATAAAGTTTAAAATAAATGAATTATAGGCTGTATTACTGTGAAAACTATACAGAGGGACCAAACTTTAAAGCACTTAAATTAGAGAGTATTCTGTCGTTTTTACAAATAAATATTCCCAACCATAATTTAAAGAACTATTTCAGGGCTAGGAATATGCAGAGCATACATAAAGCTCTACTTTCAGTCTCTATGACTTTTATGAAAAAAAAAATCAGAATTCCAGAGTGTTTTCTCAGTAAAATGTTCAGCCAAGACACAAAGATAGGTAAAGGTTTACATTCTTTCAGATCTCACAAGTACCAGACTGGGCATGCGTCTTGGTGTTAGAGTGCTTTCTTCATAGATATGAGGCTCTCGTTTGATCCTTAACACTTCAAAGAAAAGAAATCAAGGCTGCCAATGTAGATGAAAATACTCAGATTGTATTGCAGTTAGCTTCTGCAAACCTAGGAACACAAGATAGCAGTCAAACTCAAACCTACGTAAACTCTGCTGAGCCTTTGATCAGGGAATCAAATAAAGCCTAAGTGTTGCCCTAACTACAAAGCAACTATGAACATCAGCTAGTGGCCACATTGAAATTTAAGTTGTTGTGCTTATAAACTATGCATCAAATGTTTTAATTATTTACAATGTTTTCATTTTGGAATTTACTGAATTTTCTTATACTATATTGAACCCACCTTTATTTTCTACTTAAGTAAAATATATTGGGATCAAAATGACGATTTTATTTTTTTACTGTATTTGACTTTTATGGAAGTGAATGCTATTTAAGTAAATTAACTGTTGCTTCTAATTTGGATAATCTTTGTTCCTTAAGAATCTATAGACAGTTCATCTTACTACTATACCTAAATGTGAGTTATAGTTGTATTTGTTGGGATAGGATTTGACCTTTCCATACTAAAGACCCCTATTCTTTAACACTTTTCTGAACACATAGTTCTCCACTGTTGTCAGTTTCCACAGAGAGTCTAGCCATGTACTATAGAGAGAAAAGTGAATAAGATCATATTACTTAGGTACCTCGAAGTGCTTCATGCCATGGCTGCCACAGCTAGGGTGGGCTTTATTCATTTCAGTCTTGGTAGGAGTTCTTAGTGACATGCGAGGGCTTTCTCTTAGCCCTTCATGCTCGCTTAAGGGACTGAGATTTCCAAGCTGTGGTTTGTGCTTTTTTGTTGTTGTTGTTGTTTTGTTTTTTCAAGACAGGGTTTATCTGTAGCCTTGGCTGTCCTGGACTCGCTTTGTAGACCATGCTGGCCTTGAACTCACTGAGATCCATTAGCCTCTGCCTCCCAAGTGCTGGGATTAAAGGCATGTGCCACCATGCCCAGCGGTTTGTGCTTTTCTAAACAACATTTCTGGCCTCTTGTGAATGCTCACAAATGGCACCTGAGGTTGCCCTCTGACCGCTATACACATGTTCATACATATGCATGTATACATGCAACCAAAAATACCCCTCACTTTTATTAATATATGAATATAGTTCAAGATTTTTAAATTTGTTAGGTTAAACTATGGGAAATGGTATTGATCCTAATAGACCTTTCTCTTGAAAGCTTCCCTTTGTGGTACTGTAGTATTATTGCACTTGTAGCCATGAGTTGTGTTAGGGAAGTTTTATGTTATTCTGTATAATGTGTCATAACTTCAAAGGTTGAGTTAAAGTAATGTCTTTTGAGCTTGTAAAGTCATTTTGAACTTTCTGTTTTCATAGGGAGCTGTTTGGACCATGAAATTTTCTCACTGTGGCCGATTACTTGCTTCAGCTGGACAAGACAATATAGTGAGGATATGGGCTTTAAAAAATGCTTTTGACTATTTCAACAATATGAGAATGAAATACAATACTGAAGGTATTTTTCATTTCTTTAAATACCTAAGTAAATCTGGAATTTTTGTGTTTTAGGTGCATTATAGGTTGAGCATCCTCAGCTCCTGAATTCTAAATGCTTTGTGATCTGAAACTCATTAAACAGTGGGGAAATGCTCAAAGTATTTTAATTTTAGAGGCATTTCAGGTTTCTTTTTTTCTTTTTTTTTTAGATTAGAGATGATGAACTTAAAAAGACCATGCAATTATTAAAAATCAAACAAATTCCAAAATCTAATAAGGAGTACTGTTCTGCTAAACTGGCCAGTTCCTCATTTGGAGTAGCCACTACTTATCATAATAGCTAGCATTTGCATGCCATGACATTGCGTGCCTATAATATTGACCCTCTGCAGGGCTAAGGCAAGAAGGTCAAGATTTCAAGGCTGACCAGGCTTATATATCAAGACTATTTCAAAAAATAAAAACAAAGCAAGCAGCAATAGAAAAAAATATTCTAACCCTAATGAAAAGAATACCACAAAGCTTTTGATTCATACCTTTTTAAGAGTAGTATATAATGTTATCAATTACATTTAGAAATTACTTGATTCCTCTAGTAACCATCAGTTCTATTCAACATTAAAATGAAAAATCAAATTAAATTGGAAAAAGAGTAAGAATACTATATATAATCACTAAGTAAAGAAAGATTAAGAAAATAGCCATGAAAAGTAAATAAAGTTTGTCAATATATCAATGGATATATAAAAAAAAAATCTGTTAGCTGATAATGAAAAACCTCATAATAGCATTAATTTATGGTATATCTAAACAAAATATTCTTATGTGATGATTTAGGAAAGTATGAAGAATTTAAGTAAGTAGAGACTCTAATTTTAAGGGATTACTTATAAACTTTATTGTAACACACTTTATCCACAAACTATCCCTTCCCAATAATGTATAAAGTTAAGAAATGGGAACAAGGAGAATGGAGTCAACTGTTGATGAGACTATAGAGTACAATCAAAGCACCAATTTAAGCAACAGAAGTTTCTAGAGATTCATTCAGCCACCTAGAGATTTCTTGGTACTAGAAATTGAACCTAGGTCCTCAAGTATACCAGGTGTCTTATCATTAAGTTCTGTGATTAAGTTATATTCTCAATCTGCCTTCCATTAAAAAAAATTATCATGTGATCCTGTCTCACTATGTTGCCAGGCAGGCCTTAAACTTAAGCTCTTCTTGCCTCAGTCTCATGAGTATCTGGGGACTCTGTGAGTTTCCGTAACATATGCTGTAGCACATAATCAAAGATGGTGATATGTTTGTCAAGGCAAAGTTGTAGAGGGAGGGAGGGAGCTCTTCCTGGTCTACCTGGTCATTTTTTTTTTCTTGTTCTACCTGAAGCAAAAAGACAATTTCAATTGCCTTTGAGAACTAACCTCAGCTCAGACCCTTTGTTGGTCTTTTGTTGTTTTCCCTTGCTATTTCTTGTAGTGGGTAATGATGTATTTACTATGAACAACGAGGATTAAATGATATTTTGTTTAGAGAACTGGCTAAGCCATTTTATTTAAATTATTTTAAATGATAAAGATGAGTGTGTGGGTGCTTATGTAGTTATAGTTCACATTTAGAAAATGGGTTTTTCCAGGCTGTTATATTCTGTGACTATCATTATTTTTTACAATATTTTTGTTGGTAGATAAATATATATACATATATTTTTCACAATTATTGTGCTGTTTTTAGGACGTGTGTCACCATCACCATCTCAGGAAAGTCTAAGCTCATCAAAATCTGACACAGACACAGGGGTATGTTCACATTTTATGGTTACTATTGTGAAATGCTATGATTTGTTTGATGCCCTTAAATAATTTTCAATTATAAAAACATTCTGTCAAGGCATTTAATTAAAATTAACATGTAATTTTAAAAGTGTTTTGACTATTAGTATTCCCAAGTGAGAAATTCTCAAGTTTCAAGACTGCCAAATAGTGAATAATATTATTCAAGGTACCAACCTACAGATGCATACCTAAATAAAATATAATCACTTTCATCATTTCAGGTTTAATATTTCTAAAATAATAATAATTGTGCCATTTTATAGTTTAATTAATCATAGTTAAGTTCTTCTGGTGGCTATTGAGTATGTCCGGGAAAAAGACACTTCTTAGTATGGCCTCGCATTGCTTTTCTAACTCAGTTTCAATACTCTGCTGTCCAGGACTTCTGCTTTCTGTGCTGCTCTGCATCCTAACTATTCCTTCACAATGATTCTTTCCCCATGTTTTTGCTTTGTCCAGAAGGCCCCCTCTAGGTCCAGCTCAAATATCTTATGTTCTCTTATTACTTTCCCTAAATCTAGCAGTTGAAATTATTATGCATGTGTTTTGATAATATGTCCTTTTATATTTATATTGTTTACCATATCTTCCTTTTCAGCTTGTTTGCCTCTTTAGGCTTTGGACTAACCGTGACCATCTTACTCCATGCTGGCTGTAGTAGGTGTGCAGTCAGCACTGAGTTCCTGCCTCTGTGCTTTTATTCTGTTTTTCCTTTACCTCGATGCTTCCAGTCTCACTTCTTTCCATTCACGCTATGCCCATTTTTCATGGTCCACTTTTTCTCTAAAGCCTTCACTTGCTAATAAAGGGTGATAGTTGTAACTGCTTTGCTCTGGGGAAAAGGTTCTATTTATAAGTTTAATTTACTAAAAAGCTTCTAGGTATTTATTACTTTTAAAAACAACCTATACTGTATAGCAGCTTACAAATTTGTACCTACTTCTGCCAGGTGCCCACCTCTGGATGGGTATAATTAAAATGTTAATTGAGTACAAGACATTACAATTAAGAACTATTAAACTTGCTTAATAGACAGCTTCACCCAAAGCTTATCATTTGTGCAAAAATGTAAAAGTAGTAAGGAAATGATCCTCTTTATATATAGGAGGGAGTATAGCTACAAGGTAGGTCTACTGTGTTCAAGAAATAGCATCTAACTCTAGGTAGCCACTGGGCAAGCAGGAGAATTAAGTAACAAAGATGAGTATAGGGTACTGCAAGAATATATGGATGCTGGGAATCAGACCTGGGTCTTCTTGAAAAATGGCCTCTTAACCTCTGAGACTTCTCTCCAGCGCAAGGAGACATTTTTAAATAACCAAGAAACCAATTAAACATCCCAAATCTGAAATACTACAAATAGAAAGTTCATCATCATGAAAACTTTTCTCATGCACAAGATAATTAATGCTATAGCTGGTGTAGTGGCTCACACCTTTAAGTCCTGCACTTGGGAGCCAAAGGCAGGCAGATATCTGAGTGAGTTTGAGGTCAGCCTGGTCTACTGAGTTATTTCTAAGACAGCCAGCGCTACACAGAGAAACCCTATCTAAAAATAACAAAAAAAATTATTATTAAAAATATTGAGTGACTGGAGGGCTGGCGGTAGAGTGCTGTGGCTCTGGATTAGATCTCCAATACCAAAAATGCACGGAAAAGAAAATGAATGTCTAAAGAGAAGAGACCTGGTGGTGTGTAGAGGGCAGGGGCTAGACTGATGGTTCAGAATACTTGTTGCTCTGCAGAGCATCTATATTCAGTTTTTGGCTCTGACATGGTGGCTCACAAGCATCCCTAACTGCAGTGCCATGTGACCCAGCACCCTCTACTAACCTTAAAGACATCAGGCATACACTTAGTACACACACACACACACACACACACACACACACACACACACACACACACACACACAAACACGTATACATGCATACATACATGTAGGCAAAGTACTCATACACATAAAATAAGACAAATAATTGTTTTAAATTAAAGAGGCCTAGAAGTGCTGTTAAGTGAAATGTGCTTAAGCAGTAATGAAAAATAAATAATTATTAAGTTGGCTTTTATGTAATGAGGCAAGAATATTAACATTATGCCTTTTATCAGGGTTAACTAGTCTGGAAGTAAACTTTGGGGAAAAGTTGATCTCTAGAAGTGATTGGTAAACAGTCCAAATCTCTGTGTTCTGGTCTGCCTGCATGGTTCCTGTGAAGATGTTTCTATAAATGTTTAAAGTTCTATATAGGGCTGGAGGTATAGTACGGTATTGAGAGTCATTGTCTAGCATGCATGAGGCCCTGGAGTCCATCCTCAGCACTAAAAATCATCCTCCATTATAAACAAATAATAGTCATAGCTTATTTCTCTGTCCCATAGTTACTTTTCTAATTCAAGGCCTCATTTTTTCCTATATTTTAATATTTGATGATTTTATTATTAAAATATAATTACATCCTTTCCCTCATTCCCTTTCCTTATTCTATCTGCCCCCCACACATACACACTTTTTTTCCTCTTAAATTCCTGGCCCTCTTTTTCTTTAATTGTTATTATCTCTCTCCCTCTCCCCGCTCTCTCACACAAACACACATAAATAATATAACCTGTTTAGTATGAGTAGTGTTGTTTATGTGCACGTGAATTCAGGGTTGAGCACTTGGTATCATATAAACAATTAGAGAGGCTCATCCCTGTGGGGAAGACTATACTAGTTTGTCCTTAAGTGGGGTGCCATGACATTTTCCTCCTTCCTCATTGCATGTCTTTTGGTGTTGTCTTTGTTTAGGTCTTATTTTGACAGCCGTATAGTAGAGAGAAGTATCATGGATGAAGCATCTCTTACCATTTCTAGGAGATACAATCTCACAGCAGATACCCTGGTCCTCTGGCTCTTAAAAATCTTTCTGCTCATTTCCCTAAGTTTTGTTAAATGATAATGTGGTTCTTAAATTATTTTTAAGCATTAATTCCCAAGGATTATTTTTGTTTGTTTGGACAACTAACATTCATTTCAGGATAGATGGCTCAGTATTTTGTTTTTTGGGGGTTTTTTGTTTGTTTGGGGATTTTTATTTTATTTTTTTGGTTTGTTGTTGTGGTTGTTGTTGTTGTTTGGAGACAGAGTTTCTCTGTGTATCTTTGGCTGTCCTGGACTCACTTTGTAGACTAGGCTGGCGTGAACTGATGGAGATCTGCCTGCCTCTGCCTCCCTGAGTGCTGGGATTAAAGGCATGCACCACCACGTCAGGCTGATGGCTCAGTTGTTCAAGGCTAGGCTCATAACCAAAAAATAGAAGGTCCCTAAGTCTCAGGTGTAGGAGTTGTATTAGCTATAGCCGTTGGGGATAGGCACCCTATGACCAGTGTTTCTCTGCATTTTGACCAGTTGTGATTTTTCTGTAACGGCCTCTACTTGTTGCAAATAGAAGATTCTTTGGTGAGGGCTGGTAGCTATAGTTATCCATCAATATAAAATAAGTATTTACAGTGCAGTTAGAAATTATGCTGGGTTAATAGTAGTAGGTTCTCTTGTTGGCAGTAGTAGGTTTTCTTTTAAGATGCATACTCTCACTAGCCCCAGACACTTGCCAAGTTTCTAATACCAGCTGTGAATCCCCTCCTGTTGAGTAGGCCTTAAATCCAATTACACTTGCTGGTTACTGCCAAGATTTGAATGCTACTGCTACAGTCTTAGTGATATCACATGCTGCTTATTGTTATGGTTCACAGGCTTCGCAGGCTTCACAGTTCACAGTTCACAGTTCACAGGCTGGGTACAACTGCTGATTGCTTGTCTCCCTGATAGCACTTCCCTAAACTTTAAAGTTAGTCCTCAAGGAGGAGGCCTTCAAGTCAAACCTCGCTTGGATCTTCCAAGACCTGTACCTGAAGTCAAACCTGCATTCTTAAACTCATTTTTTCCCCACTTCCACCTGCAGGAAACAGGATTTGACATTCTTCACAGTTGTCTTTCTAAAGCTCCAGTCCGATCTTGTTACCTTTCCTTTTCAGAATTCTATATTGGTTCTCCATGGCCTTCTACCACCTAGAATTTTGAGCTCAATTTTGAGATCCGTCATGAGGTAGTCTCAAAAGTACTTTTCCACACTCATATCTTTTTTATAATTCCATGAATTTTTGTCTTTATCCTCATCCAGCCACTCTTCCCTAAGCATACAGGCTTAGCAGGAACTCCATATTTTTTCTCATGCTACATGCTTTAAAGCAGATGAGAAATAAATCTGGAGTTTCTAGTTAGATAACATATTCTGTCTTGAATCTCTTGTTTACAGGTGGCTGTGTGACTTTCTAATATGGTACTTTAACCTCTTGGGCCTGTAGGGATTTTTTTCTTAATGTCTTCATATTCATGGTGTTAATACCTATTTCAAAGAGTTGCTAGGATTCATTCAGATGATAAATATACAAAGCATGCAATAACTAATTTTGGCATGCATGTATGGCATTATTTTCTACACACCTCTGCAAACCATAAGAAACCTAATTATAAATGGCTTAAATAATGAGGAAGTGAATCAAGAGGTAAGGCTCCTCAGAACTAATTAGCACAGCAATTTCACCAGAGTTCCATCAGCTTTCTGCTTTTTACTCTTTTGTCTTGGGCCTTTCCCTACCTTCTGGTCCTAAGAAGGCAGATACAGTGTCACATTGAGATGTTCAAAGACAAGAAAAGGGGAAAGTCTCGTAAGTGGGCTCTGTTGAATACACCCTGTGGCTAAACTAGCCATCCTTGGGAAATGGAGGGAGTTAATCTTAAATTAGTTTAGCCCAGTCATGACTCACCCCCTTGAGCTGGTTCCACTTCTCCTGAAGAAACAGATGATAAGAAAAAGTCAAATGAAGGGGCTGCTTAAAGAGAGGGAAGAATATGATAGTAGGGTCTATTGCCCCAGGAATGATTCTAATTTATTAATTCCTGGAGAGAAAGAAAGGTGGTAAGTAATAAATCAGCATCAACAGGGGAGTCTGTTTTGGGTGGCTTGAGATTTCAGTTGAGCATCATACAAATTGATGAGAGAACAAGTGGGTGTGAAAAGTCTGATGTTCTTGTTTTAATAGCATTACATCTCAGTTTTAAAGTTTATTTTATGTCTAACTAGGTATGTAGTGGAACTGACGAAGACCCAGATGACAAAAATGCACCGTTTCGGCAGCGGCCATTTTGCAAATATAAAGGGCATACTGCTGATCTCCTTGATCTTTCCTGGTCTAAGGTAAGAAATTATTATTTGAATTACATATTAATGTGTATGACTTTGACCTTAATATTGTAAAATGTCTTACTTGTATGATTATTATCACAGTAGCAAGTGTCGGCTATCTACGTTGTAAAAGTTATTTACAAGCTAATCTAAGTTCTAAAAAAGAGGAGGTTCAAGTAAATGTTAATACTGCTTAACAATTTAGATCTATCTGCGTATTATTTGCCATTTGCTTTTTATATGCAGAGATTTTCGGAGAGAAATGATCCTTAACAAAAATGAATTTGACTTCAGCTACAAAGATCAAGTCTGGTCAATCTTTAAACCTGCTTTAAGGCTAAGTTGCTACCTTCATGCAATTTCTCATTTTTCCTTAACAATTCATTTTGTGAAGTTTTTCCCAAAAAGCAATATTATATTAGAAGTAAAGGGATAATTTTGCCACTGAATACCTCAACAGTATTTTTAAAAATTAAGATCAACAGCCAAGGCTACACAGAGAAACCTGTCTTGGGGAAAAAAAACACACACACACACACAGAAAGAAAATCTTTAAACAACTTGAGAAAATAATATCTGGGATACAAGCGGTACCCATATATTTTAATTATGTCATAAAAAACCTTATGTAGCACAGAGATATCAATTGTAAGTTAAATCAAACGGCACTTGAGATCTGCTTACTTGCTAGCAAGAGAAGAGACAGGTAGACCCATGGACTCTCTGACAAGCCAGCCTAGCCTGCCTGGAAAGTTCTAAGCTAGTAAAAGACTCAGTCTCATACAATAAGTACTACCTCAGGAACAACACCTAAGGTAACCCACTGACCTCCACATGCATGTGCATACATGTACATGTGCACACACGAACACAAACAGGAACAGAGCCAGTGTTTTGGGGGGAAAACTAAATTTTTAGTCTTAAAATTTTTTAATTACATCTATTCACTTATTTCTGTGTGTATATGTGTGTACACATGTGCCAAGGTATGCATATGGGGGCCAGAGAACAAGTGAGATTCAGTTCTCTCCTACCATGTGTGTCCCAGTGATTGTCCTCAGGTCATCAAGGCTTAATAGCAAGCACCTTTGCCCTGTGAGTTGTCTCAACGTCCCAGATCCTTTTTACGTATAAATAGTTTTATGTCTGACTTTTTTATATTTTAGTTGACACATTATAATTATATTAATGAAGTATAAATAATGATAAAAATCAGAAAATTGGCATCTACTTCCTTAAAGATATATCATTTTGTATTTGATGCCTATAGACTCCTCTTTTCTAGTTCTTTAGAAAATCTATAATAAATACTTGTAGCTTACAGACGGTATCCTGTACTATGGAATACTAGAACATACTCCTCTTACCTAATTGCATTTTGGTGCAAAACTAAACAGACTCAGCAGGTGTGTGTGTGTGTGTGTGTGTGTGTGTGTGTGTGTGTGTGTAAGAAAATAGTCAAAGAAAAAGAGACATCAGTTCAAGAGGGAGTAAGACAGAGCATGAGAGTGTTGAAGGAAAAGAACATGGGAAGGTTTAGAGAGAAAAAAGGAAAAGGGGAAATTGATGTAATTATATTTTAATTAAAATCAAATGATAAACTGAGAACATATAAACATTTGTTTGCTTGGTATATTGTATTTCATGTTCACTCAAAACATATCTGTTGGGGGCTGGAGAGATGGCTCAGAGGTTAAGAGCATTGAATGCTCTTCCAGAGATCCTGAGTTCAATTCCCAGCAACCACATGGTGGCTCACAACCATCTATAATGTGATCTGATGTCCTCTTCTGACCTGCAAGTATACATGTATACATGCAGGCAGAACACTGTACACATAATAAACAAATCTTTAAAAAAATACCTGTTGTTCACTTAACCACCTAGTTAAGAGCATAACTCTGGAGTCAGGCTCTAGGACTCATATTCTAGCTGCTTTGCCCCTTATAGTTGTGGACTTTTTGACAGCTTTTTTTTAACTTTACCATGCCTCACTTGCAAAATAGGCATAATAAAAGTAGCATCTTTGTAGAATTATAGGGAACAATTAACTGAATAAATACAAAGCACTTACATAGAGCTAGAGAAATAGCTCAGCAGCTAAGAGCACTTGCTGATTTTGCACAGGACCTGGGTTTCATTCCCAGCACCCACATGATGGCTCACAACCATCTGCTTCTCCTGTGCCAGGAGATCTAACAGTCTCTTCTTGCCTCCATGAACACCAGTTAGGCATGCAGTACTCATACATTCATACCAGCAAAATACTCATACACATAAAATCTTTTTTAATGAAACTACTTGGCACATAGTAAATGTTCAGTTAACATCTATGAATGGGATTGGTTCCCAACATCTGCATGGGGAAGTTTAAAACTGTCCATAACTCCAGCACTAAAAGGATACTTCTGTCCTCTGCAGACTACTACAGTTAATGTTCAAGTGCACCTGTACACGTGTGTGCATATACAGACACACACACAATTAAAAATAAAGAAATAAAAAATGATCTATTAATGTGCCAAGTAGAGGATTTTAGGCACTGAGGACACCAAATTGAAGTATTCTCTATTTGTATTCAATCAAAACAGGTGAAGTTATTGATGTTTATCAAGGATTTGAAAAAGATTCATATGAGTTAAGGAACATACTGAGAAGTGTGTAGCTATGCAGTGGAGAGTATAATTCACACTCCATGTCTTCGGAGCATTACTCTCTAGCCAATCCTGATGTCAGAATACCTCATCACCCTACAGAAGCTAGCATACAAAACACAAAAATGATTGGTACATTGCAAAGATTTAAGAATTCATAAATTCCTCCTTTCCTGAATTCTTCACAAATTCTTTTGTAGGTCACAAAAATGTATTTAGTATCAGTCTACATATTTGCCTTAAGAATGGTGGTAGTCCAGCCAAGGACAATACAGGCGGTAAACTTTAAACCCCTACCCAGATCTAGCCAATGGACAGGACATTCTCCACAGTTGAGTGGAGAGTGCGGTATGACTTTCACATGTACTCTGGTGCCTCACATTTGACCATGTCCCCTGGAGGGGGAGGCCTGGTGGCACTCAGAGGAAGGACAGCAGGTTACTGAGAAGAGACTTGATACCCTATGAGCATATACAGGGGGAGGTAATCCCCCTCAAGAACAGTCATAGGGGAGGGGAATAAGGGGAAAAGGGGAGAGAGGGAAGAATGGGAGGACACAAGGGATGGGATAACCATTGAGATGTAACAAGAATAAATTGATTAAAAAAAAAAGAATGGTGGTAGTTTGTAAGCTTTGACTTCCTGATTCTTGATAGTATGGATACTAGTCATAAAAAGATAAATACAGAAAACAAGAGAATACAACACTTTCAAAACATTTGTGGAAGTTATCTACATTAATGTGTGTGTACGTGCATGTGTGTATTCCTAAATATACAAATACAATCAGCTTAATACAATGTTACTTGTACGTTATGTTTTCAGGGCTGACCATTTTGATATTGAATAACAAATTGGGGTGCTTTTTTCTGGGAAAGACCTGTCACTGTCTTAATTGCTTTCCTAGTGATATGGAGAGACACTATAACCAAGGAATATAATAAATGATTTCATTTATTATATAAATAAAATATATAATAGATATAAAATAATTGGTGGCTAACTTACAGTTTCAGAGAATGAGTCCATGATGAGCATGGCAGCAGGCAAGAATGGCTTGGGCTTTTGAAACCTGAAACCCACTCCTCAAAACACACCTTCTCCAACAAGACCATACCTCCTAGTCCTTCCCAAACAGTTCCACCAACTGTGGAGCAAGCCTTGGCATCCACAAATGATGAAATTAAAATCATGAAACACCACATGTGGATCTAAACTCTGTATTTTAATAATAAAGTGTAATGTCTATTTTAAAATAGATACTTTAAATGTGTTTTGTAGAGTAGCTCACTACACTTATATAGCCAAATCAATATTTTTTCAATTAGTCTTTTTGGTTATTTTTTATTGTTTTTGAAAACAGGGTCTCTTGTAGCCAGGATGGCTTCGAGCTTACTATGTAGCTAAGGATGACTTTGAACTCCTCTGATTCTCCTGCCTCCATATCCCAAAGATTATAGCTATGAGCTACCACAGGATAACGATTAAGGGTTCTTATTACTTTGGGCAAATGACAAAGCATCTTGATATTTTCTGCACTCTACAAAACATGGTTAGAGCCTACCTGGAGTTAGACCACTTACTCTTGAACTCGACCACTGGCAGACTGTGTAATCTTAGGCAAGTTATTTAAATTTTCTGTGCCTCACTATTTTCATTTGTCAAAAAAGATGATAATATGCCTCCTTCACAGAGTTGCTGTATAGTGCTAAGAACAAAGCTTTTAGTAAATTATATGTACTCCATAAATGTTATTACATCCTTGACTTGTTTGTCATCTTTAGACATGTCAAAAAATACTAGAGTCCTTTTGAGTTTCAACATTCAGTGTAATACGTAGTTCTCCCCTTTAAATAGATGAGTTTTAGAAGCTATTGGGACTTGACCAACCAGAAGCTTTTGATGGGTACATGTTTGGTTTCAGGGAAATTGGGCAAATACAATGCCTAACATCAGTTACTCTACCTCTTCCAGCTCAGAACGTTCTGTGATGTATTCTGAGAAATTTGACATTTTCTTGCCTAGAGTATGACAGGAGCACAATAACTTTTTATTTCTATGCTGCATTACAGAGTAATCTTTTTGAAGACATTTTAAATGACAATTAGGATCCATGTAAGTTAGAATTCACCAGTGTTCTTGGTGTGAAAAATAACTAAACTGAAATAATCTAATTAATAGATATCATGTATTCATAGTTAAGTTTAAATATGTGCAGGTCATAACAGCTAAGGCACTCCTTAATCCTCTGCTAGCACCTGACATACTTCCTCTCATACATTGTAAGATTTGTAGTAATGTAACAAGTAATTCTAAAAACATCTTAAAATCAGTGAACTACACTAGATAATTTGAGACAATAATAAATTTTTCAAGTGAATTGAATTGGTTGTGTTCTTTATGACGCTGTGTATAGCAATAACATAGTATATAAAACTAAAAACTGGGAAATAAAACTATAATCCTAGTTTGATTTTGTTGGGTAAATAGTGTTTTCATATATACAGTAATAAAGTAACTGATACCATTTTTTTCCGTAGAACTACTTCCTGCTCTCTTCTTCTATGGATAAAACAGTCAGGTTATGGCACATTTCTAGAAGAGAATGCCTTTGCTGTTTTCAACATATAGACTTTGTCACTGCCATCGCCTTTCATCCAAGAGTAAGTAACTATTTATACATTTTTTATCATGTTAAAAGGGAGATGAAGGAACTTGATTTCTGTGGAAAACAGTTGAGACTACAGGATAAAAACAAACATTACTAGCCACATAATTAAGAACAACTTAAATTAATGTTCTATTTTGCTATAAAAGTGGAAAACAGCGTGGTTGCACAAGAATTTAATTCCTGCACTCTGGAGGCTAAGACATGTGGATCTCTGAGTTTGAAGCCAGCCTAATCTATTTACTTAGTTTTAGTACAGCCAGGGTTACCTAAAGAGACCCTGTCTCAAAAAAAGGGGGGAAAGGGGCTGGGAATGTAGCTCCTTTAAAATCCCCACCCCAACTAGAATCCAAGTACTTCACCAGATGTGATGGTACTTGCCTGGAATTCCAGTAATCAAGAGGTTGAGGCAGGATTATTATGATCATGAGGCCTGCCTGAGCTACATTGGAAGTTTCAGGGTAATGTGGGCTACATAACGAAACTCGGTCTTGAAAAAAAGAAAACAAGCAAACAGTATTTAATTTTATTTCAACCAAAGGGGAAAAACTGATATGGAATTATAAATGCCATATGCCTTTATGGTATAGAGCCATAAATGTTTAAATCTGAATTAGTTTTGTTTTTCTGCAAATGTAAGCACAAGGAAAATTGATCATTGATGCCACCATTACTGCCAGATTTTTAAAAGTGAAGGACTTGAACTGGGTCTAAATTGACTTTCCCTCCCAATCAGGTTGTTCAACTCTTATTTAATACCCATTAACTTTTTAATGCAACATTTAGTCATTTTACCATTTCTTCATCTTTTCCTTCAAATTAAGAGAGATGACTAACTTTTTCCCAATGTAATTGCTCTCCCTAGGCAAGCCTATAGCATAGGCAGTAATAATTCTAAGCCCTTAAAAGATTTAAGAACTCTTGAAATTAGTTTTGACCATCAAGCTAGTAGAATGCTTTATAAATAATGTTCTTCCCTTAAAAATAAAGGATGAAAGCTGAGTGGTGGTGGCACACACCTTTAATCCCAGCACTCAGGAGGCAGAGGCAGGCGGATCACTGTGAGCTCGAGGCCAGCCTGGTCTATAAAGTGAGTCCAGGACAGCCAAGGATACACAGAGAAACCCTGTCTCAAAAAACAAAACATAAATAAATAAATAAATAAATGAAAGAAATGTATACCTAGCAGTAACTGAGCAAAGTCTCTCCACCTATAAAGATAGCAGCACAGAAAGGAAATACTAGGATGGAATAGTTTTCTATGTACTATTTATTATTGAGGTCTCTGTTCAGTCAATTATTTTTTATAATTTTCTTTGAAAACCCAGAAACTATAGTTCAAAACCCTCTACTGATATGAAGAGGTTTGGACGGGCTGGGGAAGAATAGAGCCATGTCAGCATTTTCTTAGATAATGTGATTCTACTATAATGTTAACTGGAAAGAAAGTAACAAGGTTATAAACAAAATAGAAAATTCAAGACACAAGCCAATATTTAAACAAAATTTAAAAATTGAAGTCTAACATAAAATATTTTTCAGTCATTCAACTTCTCTGGCAGATGCTAAGTACAGTTTACTAAACCATAGCCTCAAGAATATCCACCATGTGGCTCACAACCATCTATAATGTAATCTGATACCCTCTTCTGCAGATAAAGCACTCATATGCAATAAATAAAATAAATCTTTTTTGAAAAAAGAATATCCACCATGTACAGATCATTTATGGCAGGCTTCAGCAGTAACTAATAATACATGTCTTATATGAATAAAATGTCCTGATTATTAATATATAATTCTTGTGTTTATGGGGAATGGTGGCTATAATGTGTATGTGTACCCTCTCACCTTATTTTTTTGAGACAGATTCACACTGAACCTGAAGCTCACCAACCAGCTAGACTGGTTGGCCAAGAAGCTCTAGGGATCTGCCTGTCTCTGACCTCCAGCACTGAAGTTACAAATGTGTGCCCGTACCATATATGTGGGTGCTAGAGATCCAAAGTCAGGTCTTCACACTTCACCAGTATAATCATTACATTATCAAAATGTAGCTCAGCTCAGTGGTAGAACTAATTTAGTTGACAGGATTTTTCAACTGTTGGGATTTTTTTTTACACATTTATTTATTTACTGTGTATACAGTACTCTGATTACATGTACGCCTGCACACTAGAAGAAGGCACCAGATCACATTATAGATGGTTATGAGCCACCATGTGGTTGCTGGGAACTGAACTCAGGACCTCTGGAAGAGCAGCCAGCACCCTTAACTGCTGAGCCATCTCCCCAGCTCCTCAACTGTTGTTTTTAAAATACTAAATCCAAGTCATTCGATTTTACCAATAAAGACTTAGGAGCCAAACACTGGGGTGAAAACTTGCTAGCTCAGCAAGGCAGAGAATGCACCCAGCTACCTTCCTGCTCAGCTCAGGTCCCAGAAGAAGAAAAAAGCAAAAAACCCTTCTTCTGTCTCCAAGCTATCTTAAATACCCTTAAAACTTAAAGTCCCTCCTTTCTACTTCCTATCCATCTCTCTATCCAACCTCTGGACTTCCTCTCACTCTCTATGGTTTTTACCTGTGTGTACTTCCTGTCAATCTGGTTGTTTGCTCTACCTCTTGACCTATGGATGACTTTGTTTAATCCTGTTTAGAGAAAGCTCTTGGATTAAAGATGTGTGCTAGGGCTAAACCACACCACAAGTTCTTGTTTACAGTAAACAGAAAGCTCTAGGATTGAAGACTGAGCCATACCACAATTAGAAATGGCTTTTTATAGTTCACAATCTCGGGGTTCACAATGAGATCAAATATCCTGCAACATTAATCCTTGACTCTATTGACATTCTTTGTTATAGTCTGTATATTGTAGGGTGATTAGTAGCACTTCTGACCTCTATTTACATGGTAACATCTCTCCCAACACCAGACTATGCCAATCCAAAATGTCCACTGACATTGCGGTATACCTAGAATGGGGCCAGTTTTTCTAGATATAGAACTCTTGGTCTACAACTCAGTATCAGGTTCCTAAAAAGCAGGTTCCATAAGTTGTAACTGGTATTCGCCTTGTGTCCCAGTGCTACACATGACCCAGAAATAAAAGCATGCCCAGAGAAAAGGCTAGGGTGAAGTGAATTAAAAAGCTGCTACTCACTTTATCTCCCTTTCGGAGATTCAAAATATTGGTTAACTGAGAATCCTGTTTAAGTTTATTACTCCAGAGTTACTTTCCTTCCTTCCTTCCTTCCTTCCTTCTCTCCCTCCTTCCTTCCCTCCTTCCTTCCCTCCTTCCCTCTCTCTTTATTTCTTTCTTTCTTCTTTTTTCTATATAGCTTTGGCTGTCCTATACTTGCTTCGTAGACCATGCTGACATCAACCTCACAGAGATACAACCTGCCTCTGCTTCCCTGAGTGCTAGGGTTAAAGGCATGTACCAGCCTGCCTGGCCACTCCAGAAATTCTTAAACTTAATTGAATATAGACATTATTTCATGTGATGATTACTCAAACATTTATATTAACATCCATACCTTGGAATAGCAGTTAGAAGATATGATGAAGTGATTCAAATTTTATTTTTCCAACATGAAAGCTGACATGTTTAATTGTCATTTTGAATACACAAAACATTGCTATCTTGAAGACTAATACTTTGTGGCTATGTATAAATGTAGCTCACTGTTAGAACACTTGCTTTCATTCATGAGGCCCTGACTTGAGGCCTAGTGCCCAGCCATCACAATAAAAAGAAAATAACAGCAACAGATACCTTTTGAATAAGATTTTTGGAACATTATTTCTAATCACTTAATGTGTTAATTAGCTGAGCTTTCCCTAATGTGAAAATAAAAACATTCTCTTTTGCCACCCTTTTAGGATGACAGGTATTTTCTCAGTGGATCATTGGATGGAAAGCTCCGCCTATGGAACATACCTGACAAAAAAGTGGCTTTATGGAATGAAGTAGATGGTCAGACAAAGTTGATCACAGCTGCCAATTTTTGTCAGAATGGCAAATATGCAGTAATTGGGACATATGATGGTAGATGTATTTTCTATGATACAGAGGTAAGACCCTTGTGGTTTTAGACAAGTCATTTAGATCTTCTGGCCTTCAACTGCTTTATCTGTAAAATAGTGGGAAAATGGTAGTATCTGAGACTTAGAACAAATGATCTTTGAGGCATCTTCTAATTCTGTTATTTTTAATGTATTATTTTGTTTTAGCATTTGAAATACCATACACAAATACATGTACGATCTACTAGAGGGCGCAACAAGGTTGGAAGAAAAATTACTGGCATTGAACCTTTACCTGGAGAAAATAAGGTACTATATAGTATTGAAAACCATCTCTCTCCAAGCTATGTATGGATTCTTGAAAGTTGGTTTTAATACCTCAGCAAGAACATAGGGAAATATTGCTGTTGGTAGTTTTGCTGTTTACTTGCTTTGTATGTAACACCCTTTTGGTGTTATGGTCTCATTTAGATTAAAAGATGATATATTTTTAAAAGATGACATTTTAACCTTTCTTTTGGTTTACTTTTAGATACTGGTAACCTCAAATGACTCCAGAATCAGACTATATGATCTCAGAGACCTATCACTGTCCATGAAGTATAAGGGTTATGTCAATAGCAGCAGCCAGATCAAAGCAAGTTTCAGGTAAATTGGCATTGAGAAACTCCTAAAAGTATGGCATTCCTTCACTCCTCATTTTCCATTGTTTGAGGTTTTTAAATCTGTACATTTTTATAAACTGATATCACACAGTATCATCATCATACATTGCTTACTTTGTCTGCCTGGATGGTAGATAAGAAAATTATCCCTATTTTGCAACTAAAGAAATGGAAATCCAGAGCATAAATAATTGACCTAAAATTATAATTGTAAGAGAAGTTTCTTAGCTCCAGAGTGTTTGCTTTTGAACTTTTATGTAAGCTTTTAAGAGACATCCCACCCCCCTACCACCACTACACACATACTGCCTTGATCCCTTTTGATGAAGGAGCTAAGAAAGCATTTTATCACCCTTAATGCAAAGTACCTTGTCATTATACCTTCACTTGTATTATTTGAACGCTCAATGTGGGATCTGTAAGCTCTCCTGAAATAGGATTGGTTGCCTAGCTTTTCTTCTTTCTGATCCTCCTTTCAACTCTTCTCAAAAATTCGTTCTTTTCTTCTTGAATTACCCATAATTCCCCAGCCATTCAACTGGTGAAGTAGTCTACTTCATTACCCTTTAAGTGACTAGTTCTCCTGGAACGGATTGACAAACATCCCAGTTACCAGGGCTTTGATGGAAATACTAATGCTAGTAGACTATTCGTTAGCCTGATGACAGGCCCTGGGTTGGGTCCCCAACACTAATAATTAATGTTCAAAAATGTGAGCAGTAGCTGACACTCCCCCCATGTCAGAAAAGATTAGCCTGGTTCTCCCCAGAAATAGTCTAGTCATTACCACAGTGCTGGAACCAATGAGTAGCAATGAGCAAAGAGCATCGAAAAAGCTTGGCTCTGCATCAAACCACATTCAGGCTCTTCAGAGTAAGAAGATGGCTCTAGTTCTCAACAGTCTCGCTCAACGGTTGTTATAGATATCTTCAATTAGGAAGCACTGATAGAAGGAAACCTTGATTTTTTTCTGTTTATTTTTTGACCTGTCCTGCTCAAATATAGCCATGACTTTACTTACCTCGTTAGCGGTTCAGAAGATAAATATGTTTATATCTGGAGTACTTACCATGACCTAAGCAAGTTTACTTCAGTCAGGAGAGATCGTAATGACTTCTGGGAAGGTATTAAAGGTAAGCAAATGCAGCTTACATATATATGTGCCTTATTATAAAGGAGTAGAGATTTGTTATGACCTCACTATGCCAGAAACATAGATGGACATATTTTATGTTTTTCCACTATGTCAGAATTTATACAGTAACAATAAACTCATAAGTTACAACAGATTTGTTGGCTGCAATTTCCCAAGAAGTCCCAGTGTCCTTTGATAAATGGCCATTGGCTAACAAAGGTTCTTTTATCCTAATTTTTTAAAGTATTCCTTGTGTGGGGGTAGTGTGGGAGGTACAGTTCCACACATGATACTGTACAAGTGTGGAGGCCAGAGAGGACAACTTTGTAGAGTTGGAGCTCTCCTTCCACCTTTACATATGGGTTACAAGGATCAAATTCAGGTTGCTAGGCTTCTGTAACAAGAACCTTTATCAACTGGGCTATCTCACTGGCCCTTTTGTTCCAAACTTAACTCCTAATAGTATGTTTCAAATCACACATTGCACATGACAGAGTAATTAGTAGCTTATAGAGTGGCTACAAAATAGTTAAAGAGGCCTTAATAGGGCAGAGGCAGATAGATGCAAAGAGAGTGACTGAGACAGTTACATAAGGCATTAAGGAACACAATGGAAGACCTTCTGGAGGCTCAGCAGAGCAAACCCACAGCCAAACCATGAAAGTACAGGTGGCAGGCAGACAATTCAAGTGGAACACTTCAAGCAGAGTGCACTAAGATGAGCTGAAGCTTAGGGGGCAATTGTGTGTTCTCTGTTTTTTTACATAGACCAGGTGCTCATATAGCAGTTTACTGGGTAATCATTGTCATTAAAATGATAGGGTCTATCTTTTTTAGGGTTCAGATGAAAGTATCTACCTTTTTCTGTGTTCACAAAATTCTGAGGCCCTGTCTTTCTGATAGAGTTTTAATAAGCCCTTGTAGTCATATGCTTCCAGTCTACTTTGATAGGTTTATAGGTGCTGCTTTTGTAGTTTTAATAATCAGGTCTTAGTCTGCACTTGTAATTCATGCTGTATGGTGATAGTGTCTATGTGTAAAAATAAGATGTAAAGTCATCCTGCCTCTGCACTTCTATTCAAAATGGAGCCAAATGCTGCTAGGTATATGGAGCCACCCAGAGCAAGGCATGTAGAAACTTAGAGCAAGGCAGAGCTTGATCCTCAGATATATACTGGAATGTTAGCACTTATAATGAGTTGTGTTTCATAGCTGACTATTTCATTTCTCTATACCAAGGAAGAACTGCTCCTGGCCTAAAATTTGAAAAGTTATGGAAGCGTAGAACCTATATGAGACAATTTTTAGAAAATATTTCTGGGCTTTAAATTAGTCTTACATGCTCTAAAGGATCTTTTTCATGTTCTCATTTTTGCCTTGATGCTTAGTATATAATTTCTCAGTTATCCTAAAATAAATCTTTTCCCAGCACATAATGCAGTTGTTACATCAGCCATCTTTGCTCCAAACCCAAGTTTGATGCTATCCTTGGATATGCAATCTGAAAAATTAGAGGGGACTGATAAAAGTGAAGATGCTGAAGTTCTGGATAGCACATCTACTGGTAGGTGCCTATGTTTTATTTGGTCTGGTTTTTTTTCTACCCACCTATGGGAACATTTTCATGCATGTAAAGAACATTTCATATGTATAACATAGCAATTGTTAGATAATCATTTCTGAACATTCTAGTAACATGTTTCTTGCAAGTTTTACATCTTTAAATTCATCTAGGAATGTCGGGAAATTGGATCAGTTTTGCAGGCAGCATTCTCTGAAGAGAAATCAAAATGGGGGCCAGCAAGATTTCTTAGCCAGTAAAGGCCCCTGCTGCCAAGCCTGACACTGTGTTCGATCCCCAGGATCCACATGGTAGAAGGAAAGACTGCTCTGTCCTAATGCACACATGCCATCACATGCACCCCATGCCATCACATGTGCCCCATGGATAAGTGACATAATAAAAATTTAAATGAAAATAAGATTCTGCAAAACCAACTTAATTCAACTTCTTCCAGACAGAAGTAGCAAAGACCTTAGCTTATTCAATGTAGTGTCAGTGCCTAGTGCAGGGCTTGACTGCTCTGAGGCAGCACTCAATAATCATTTGCTGGCTGAACTGATTGCCAAATGAAAGCAAGGTGCTTTTGCTTTCTACAAATGCTTTTCTTCTTGAATCAGGTAGCTGTTACATACCTGCAGTTTTGTGTGATCTGTAGTATGTGCTTTGAGAATGAATACTAATTTCAGTTATTTGCTTGCTTGTTTGTTTTGAGACAGGGTCTTAGTGGGTAGCCCTGGCTAGCCTAGAACTTGCTTTGTAAACGAGGCTGGTCTTGAGTCACAGAGATCTGCCTGCCTGTGCTTCCTTGTGCCTATGCTGAAATTAATTTCAGGTATTTGAAATGCCAGAACCCAAAGTGAAAAGAAACTGTCAAAAGTAAGAGTGAATGTACCATGCAATTATATAAAAAATGTTCTGTACTAGTCCTTAAGATTGTGGTTCAGAACATGCACTAGTGGACCAGTTGTTAGGGAAAATGAGCTTGTGTTAGGAATTTCACTCATAAATACTTTCTTAAATATTTCTGTACCTAGTGCAGACTTTTTAGAGAGCCATGAAATCACAGCAATAAATAGGATGTAAAGATGGCTCTGTTGTTTTGTTTTGTTTTTTGAGAAAAGAATTTTGTATTTAGCTCTGACTGTCTTGGACTTGGCTGGCCTCACACATCAGAGACTTGCTTGCCTAAGTGTTGGGATTGAAAGTGCACACCACCATGCTTTGCTTCAGGGGGTACTACTTTTTTTTTTCCTTCAATTTTTATTTATTTAGTTAATTTTCAAGACAAGGTTTCTCTGTAGCCTTCACTGTCCTGGACTTGCTTTGTAGACCATGTTGGCCTCAAACTCACAAAGATCTGCCCACCTCTGCCTCTTGCCTCTGCCTCTTGCCTCTGCCTCTGCCTCTGCCTCTGCCTCTGCCTCCCTAAGTGCTGGGATTATAGGCATGCTCTACCCACTGCATCTGGCTTTTTTATTTCTTTCTCTTTTTCTGGACAGGAGACCTGAAGTCAACCCCTACTCACTCTTCTCTGAATGACCCAGAGAAGTCACTTGGCCATTCTGGAATTTCCAATTGCAATTGGCTAGAGCCTATTGGAATAGATAACAACCCTAGAGTAAAGTGCCCCAGAAGATGGGAAGTACACCAGATCTGGCCCCTCCCGAGTACACTGCTCCCTCCAGCACTCCATACTTAGTCAGGTAGTTTAGCACAGTTTCTCCTCCCCTGGGCCAAAGACCAGCTCACAACTGGCACTCCTTGGCCCGACAGAGAGACAGTAGCTGCTGCTATCAGCCCCCATATGTACCTGCTACTCTAGTTTACTGGGCCAAGAACATTGGATAGGAAAGGAAGCCTTTTGTATGCCCCTTCTCTCTATCATACCCACCCCCCACCCCCAGCTCTTGTAGTTGCTTCTTAAAGTACTTGAATTGCTGAAAAGTTCTTAAGCACTTTCAATTAACTGTCCCAGTAATGTCATTTATATTATCCATTCCACTTAATGTGCTATTATGTCTGAAGAATACTCTTAGAAACAAGGATAAATTCTAGCCTAGCACTTATTTCAACCCAAATCATAATTGTTAAGCTTTTACTAAACACCTACTTGGAGACAATGTATTGTATATTTTAAAAAAGCTTTCTCAAAACTCTACCACATGAACAAGGTCCCATAAACTCTCTGGATCCTTTTTAGAGAAGCACAGTTTGTTTCCAAATTTTGTATCAAAATTGTAATTAGGTATATCTAAGATTAAACTGGTAACCCAGGGTGTGGGACCATAAAATGAAAACAATGGCCCTTTCTTTATGCCTGACATTGGCAGTTTGGACTTTCCTGTATTACTCCTGTCCCAGGTTGAAGTGATCTGGCTTATACCATGTAATCATAATTAAAGGCAATGCAATGTAGTAGTCTCATTCTGGAGCTCACCATGTGGTAGGCTGCCCCCCTCAAACTCTTGCCCCACCTGCTTGGTGCTGAGATTCAGCCACCGTGTCAGGCACCAGGATTGAGTCTTCATAAAGAATTTCCATCTTCTTCTGCTTTTCTCGTGTCTCTAAATCCTTACTACTTGTGCACTGCTTGCCTTTAAGATATGCCAAAAGGATTATAAGGAATGTTCAAAGGCTCACAAGATGCTATTAACAAACCTAGAGAGAAAACATTGTATCCTACTCATCTTGTACCCAACTTTTCAATGGAAATTTAAATTCCGCTATCCCTAAGTAGTCAGTGCTTCTTCTATCTACTGTTTTTAGTCTATATGTAATCAAGTTCATTCAATTCCATAATTTGTCAAATGCTTCTACAAAGCTGGAAAATGAAAATGTGTTTGGCCATTCGATGTAGCTACATAGATCTTTAATATGGACCATAAAGACAGAGTACTATCAACATTCACAGAGCAGATCTATGTACTCATTTCAAGGCAGTTTCAGTGTGTCTGTGTAAAGCCAGCCTTATCAGTCACCTTAGCAACAGACTCTCCCAACTGGTAATATTCTACCAACATTTTAATCCTGAGATTGAGAAGTATAACGTAGAGGCCTAAACTACCTAGAGTAACTTAAACATTCAGGGTCCAAGGAACTGTAACATCCCCAAGACAGGAAAAGAGCTTCTAAGAGGAAGTTAAGTGGAAGTGTTCCGTAGGCAGGAAGAAAGGTACCATAAGATGTAAGAATTCTAAAGAAGCTGGACTTGGTGGCACATGCCTTTAATCCCAGCACTCCAGAGGCAGAGGTAGGTGGATCACTGTGAGTTCCAGGCCAGCCTGGTCTACACAGGGAGTCCAGGGCAGCTAGGACTACAAGAGAAACCCTATCTCAAAAAACCAAAAAGGAAAAAAGAAGAAGGAAGAGGAAGAGGAGAAGGAGGAGGAAGAAGGAAGAAGAGGAAGAATTTTAGAGAAACAAAAAACAAAACCAGAAAAAAAAGGAGGAGGAGGAAGAATTTTAGAGAAACAAACAAAAACCAAAAAAACAAAACCAGACAGTTGGGAGAAGATCTTCGCCACAAATGTAGAAACAGGTCATGAGCACATAGTAATTATGGCAACAGGCTTCCTAGTCCTTCAAAATCAACTAATAATATGCTTTTTCCTGTTCTTTTCAGGCATAGTGAAGACAGATAACACAGAAGTTCTTCTCTCTGCTGACTTCACTGGAGCAATCAAAGTGTTTATTAACAAAAGGAAAACTGTATCTTAATTTGAGATTATATTTAAAATAAACATATCGATAAATTTCTATATGTATCTGAAATGAGAAAAGTATTATAGTATTTCAGGCTAACATCCTTTTTTAACTTTTATTGAAAGTTGTTCAAATATAATATATATTTTTTGAGAGGCAGTGTTAGTGATCTAGGAACCTCTAGACTGATAGACTAGAAAAGAATGTGGCTAGATTAACATTGCCAAGCATAGAGTTTATGTTTTGTTATGTTTATGTTTTGTTATATAATTATAAACATGCACAGATTTCTGCATGAAAAGATATTAATATATTAATCACAGGTGCGTGCCTTTTGGTTACATGCACTAAATCTAATGAAGTTAAATTATTTTGGTGGCTCTTTTGGCCTCCTACTGAGTGATAGTCTTGTTTCTAGCTCTAAAATTTTTTTGCACAAAATTTCATTTTTAAGAAATGTGGTATCTTTTGACTGAATTATTGTTTTGAAAATGTTATATAGGTTTTCAATAGGTCAATAACCATATATAAATGGTTTTTTATAAATTTCTCAATTTGGGGGACAAGATTTTTTTTGTGATCTAAATTGTCGACCTATTCTTTACTTTGTATGTGTGTGTGTGTGTATATATATATATATATATATATATATATAATTTTTTTCCTTTGCCACACTGGAGCACAATGTTTCTATGTAAAGAATTCTTTTCTTTATCCATGAGCACCAGGCTTTGCTCACTTAAAAATAAGCCACATTAAGGAGTGAGTCTTCTTTTTTACAATAATGTAAAAATGAACTGTTTACATTTTTTTTAAAGCATTGTAGTTTTTAAAAAATTAAGCTGTTTTGTTTTGTGTTGTTGAATTTGAAAGGCTTTGTAAATACCAACATAATGTACCAATGAAATAACATCTGGGACAATAGAACCTGGAAATGTTGTTGATGGTTTGCATATGTTTCTGAAAATTAAATATGTATCATTAAAGTTGGTCATCAACATTTGTTAAAAGTGAATTATTTTCAAATGACTTGAGTAAATCAAAAGATGCAAGAAACAAATTTTGTCTTAAATTGATATTGAGCAGGTTTTAAATCCCTAAGTGATGATGCATAGATACATGCCTTTAAAACATTGTCTGAGTTTAAATCTAAGCTGAGTAGTGCGGTCCTCTATGCTCACATGTTCTTTCTGCATTTCCTTCCTGTATGTGAGGAGCTAAGGAATCACTATCATATCCTAGTTAATCCAGCATGGTCTTGATCTTGAGAGTTCTTAGCTTTCTACTTGACTGTTTGTCATCTGCCTTGGATTTCCCCTTCGTTGCCTTCTTTCTTTAGACAGTGCTTTCTTCTTCTCCCCTCCTTGTCCTTGCCCCCTGCTGCCTCTCATTTCTTTTCATGATGCTGGATCTCTCATTCTCCTGTACTCTATATGATAAATTGAATTGTTATGTCAGTCTTTCTGGGATTTGATTTTTCGAGACAGGGTTTCTGTACAGCCCTGGCTGTCCTGAAACTCGCTCTGTAGATCAGGCTGCCCTCACAGAGATCTACTGCCTCCACCTCCAGAACGCTGGGATCAAAGGAATGCACTGCCAACACCTGGCTTTAACTGACATCTTTCAGAGCGTTCTATCTTGCCTGGTTGTTTCAACTGCAGATAATCAGGGTAGTGCCATAGTGGTATTTTCTGATACCTGTCATATAGTTGCTTAAAGAAAAGGCTAGTTAAAAGAAAAACTACTTGCTTAAGAACATAATGCTGATATTGCTGATACTGCTGTCACTCTGCATATACACTGAAACCATAAGTAAGAAAGTATGTTTGCAAAGGAAGTATCAAGATGTGTACAGAGAAGCTGGGAACGGTGTGTGCACCTATAATTGCAGCTCAAGCAGGAGGATCATAGATTCCAGGCTTGCCTGCACTGGAAAACTATGACCCTGACTAACACAAAAAACAAGACTATGGATATAGCTCAGTGGTTAAGTGCTTCCCAAGCATGTACAAGGCCTTCAGTTCAGTTATAGCACTGCAAAAAAAAAAAATAGAAAGATCAGTTGAACACCATTCTCTCTAAAGCAAGCATTAAAAATTCTCTATAAATGATGTGACTTAGGAAAAATCAGGTTCTAGAATCAGATAAACTAGCATTTATCTGACTCTTAGCACATTCCTTGGGCAAGTGATTTATCCTTTTTATATGTAATATGGAAATAGCTAATGCAAAATAAAGATTCAATAAGAAATTACATATGTGTGAAACATGAGATCTAGCTAGTAGCTGTACTCAGTAAATGTGCATTTTCATTGCCCTTTATAATCCCCTGACTTCCCTTCTAGACCAAACAAAACATTTGCACACTCGTACGTGCTTTTTATATGCATGGATTCACGGGCACATACACAATAGTGTGTTTTGTTTTGTTTTACTGTTTAGTTAGCTCCTCACTATGTGACCCTTCATAGTGTAGACCAGGCTGCCTGGAACTCAACCATCCACCTGCCTCTGCCTCCTAAGTGCTAGCCTTAAAGGAGTGTACCACTATGCTCAGCCAACAATAGCATTTCAAAGTCTTTTTTAAAAGACCAACCCCTTTTTCTTTTAATTATCACCTTCTCATGAAAGAGTATTTTGATAAGAGAAAACAAAGCAGAAACAGTGCAGTCTTATTACAAGTAGCCTGCAATGATGAATAAATCTAACTTTTGGAGTAAAGCAATTATATTCACCTATTTCTCATCAAATTTTCCCTTTTTCATGAAAATTTCACTGTGTGCTGTGGCAGGCTGAGAGCCACCGTCCTAGGTGAACAGGTTGAATCTTTCATTCAAAGCTCCTCTATAGAGTATCGAGTCTTATTCTTTGTCTTGTTAATGGCCCATTTTTCACAAGTCTCCAGATTCCACAATTTGGCAGTAACTTTTATCCTCTGCAATGTTTACTTAGTATTAACATATCCATTTCTTCTGTTTCCAGTTTATAATTTTAAGAGTAAGGAACCATATCTCTCTCCATTACAGTGAACATTTGAATTATCAAAATATCTTAATTGACTTAATATGGGGACAAAAGATGAAATGTTTGAGATTGTTTCCTCAGATTTACCTTTTTTGTGTGGTTTAGCTTTACTTTGACGTGTTCCTTTTTTTCATATGTTGGTGTGTATGCATGTTTTGGCATGGGTGGGCAGCTGTGTGGTCTGAGTATGCATATACCTGCATACCAAGGCCTGAGGTTAATGGCAAGAATCATCTTCAATGAGATTTGTTAGCCTGCGACCATAAAGTGGGGGAGGAGATCCCCCTCGGACATGGACCTAAGGGAGGGTAATAGGGTGGGGGTGGTAGGATAGGAGGAATGGAAGGATACGAGTGATGGGAGAACAATTTAGTTGTAATCTGAATAAATTAATTTTTTAAAAAAGAATCATCTTCAAAGCCTGGCAGTGGTGTCACACACCTGTAATCCCATCACTCAGGAGGCAGAAGCAAGCGGATCACTGTGAGTTTGAGGCCAGGCTGGTCTACAAAGTGAGTCCAGGACAGCCAAGGTTACACAAAAAGACCCTGTCTCGAAACCCCCCTCCCCCAAAAAAGGATCATCTTCAGTTACTCTTCCATCTTATTCTTTGAGGCAGGATCTCCCACATCTAAACCCAGAGCCTGTCGCTGTAGCTAGTCTTGCTAGACAGCTTGCTCTGGGGGTCCCTTGACTCACCCTTCAGAGGTTAGTGTTACAGGCAGGCCACTACATCCATCTAGCATTTACATGGCTTGTGGAAGAGCCAACCACCAGTTTCCATGCCTGTGTGGCAAGCACTTTAAATATTGAACCTGCTTTTTGGTGTTTTGAGACGGGGTTTTATGTGACCTAGTGCCTTAATTTAGGTTTCTGTTGCTGCGATGAAACACGCACAACCTAAAACCAAATTGAGGAGGAAAGGATTTATCCAGATTACACTTCCACATTGAAGGAAGTCAGGGCAGGAATCTGGAGTCAGAGGCCATGGAGGGGTGCTGCTCACTGGTTTGCTCTTCATTGCTTGCTCAGCCTGCTGTCTCATAGAACCCAGCACCACCAGCGCAGGGGTGGCACCACCCACAACAGAATAATTAAGAAAATGTCATACAGGCTTGCCTACAGCCTTATCTTTTGGGGGCATTTTCTTAATTCAGGTTCCCTCCTCTCAGATGACTTTTGCTTTTGTCAAGTTGTTATAAAACTAGCCAGCACACCTACATTGGATTCATCTATGTAGTTAGTGATAGCCTTGAACTCCTGATCGTCTTTATCTCCAGGGTGTTATGATCATGGGTATATACTTCTACAGCGGGCTTCACAGGTTTTCAAAAGAAGTATTTCTGCTAGTTGCACTAGTCTCTGGCTTGCCACTTTGCTTACTAATTACATGATGTGCATTAGGTACCTACTATGTATAGGGAACTGCTGGGCTGAGAAAGTTAGTGAGGCAGATGACTATGCCAGAAGAGCACATTCACTGTCGGGAGAGAAGATGGCTGCAGAACAAGAAGCTTGGAACTGTCTGTGACCGGTGCCTAGATGGATCCTCTTCTCTGCCTACCCCTGTGTGTCTTACCCTTAGTAACTCGTGGCAGAATCTAGGTTATTAAACTGCTCTTTGGTAATCTCATATAAAGCCTTAAGGATAATATGGGTCAAAGCGTTCATGCACAAGACATAAGTAAGGCAGAAAAATGGCGTACCACCCATGCTGTTGATATTTTTCTTAGTCTCTAGCCCTTCCCTGTTTTCCAGCTGTGAGAACCATTGGCTTCCCCCTGCCCCAAAATCTTAACCATCTCTGTTTTGAGCTATCTATGTGATTAACAGGTCTTTTCCTCCAGTTGCTCTCTTCTTTTGGTCCCTTTTTTGTTTTTTGTTTGTTTGTTTGTTTTGTTTTTTGTTTTGTTTTGTTTTGTTTTTATTCTCTAGTTTTAGATTATCTAGTTTCCACTGGTCACTGCAGCCATTTTTTTCAATAAATATGTGCACAGGAAATACATTTACACTCTTCTAACGGGGGCAATATTAAGTATCAAGATAGGTGTCCAAGGAAAGACTTTACTACAGAGTCCTAATTAATTCAAGTGCCCTTGGGCAGTTTACCTATAGTGGATACAATCTGATTTTTTTTTTTTTTTGTATACTCATCTGCCCTGCATTACATGTTTTCTTTGATTTCAAAACCACTGTACAGCTTGGTAGCAATGTTACAAAAAGCACTGCGGAGATGGTTTGGTGCTAAAGCATGAGGACCTGAGTTTAAGTTCTGCCACTCCAGTAAAGACGCCTCGCATGGCCATATATGTGCCTATAACTCCAGTTCTATAGGGAGCGGAGACCGGGAGATCAATGGGGCTTGCTGGCTGTCAGCCTAGTGCCAAGTTCGGTGAGAACATGTCTCAAAGGTATAGGCAGGGAGGAGAGCAGACACCGGGCACAGTCCTTTGGCATGTGAACATTTGCAGAGGTGTGCACACATTCATTACATGCATACATGGTGGTGATAGCAGTAACATACAAACTTCTCTTACACTCCTAACCCAACTGCCCTTAATGTTTGTCTCACATTACCAGAGTACAGCCCTCAAAAGTAAGAAGCACCAATACATTATTAATCCGATTTTATTTGTATTCTACCAGGTTTTCCACTGTTCTGAGATCCAACCTAGATGCCACATTGCATTTATAGACATTGTGCTTTTTTTAAAAAGTAATTTATTTAATATTCCTTTAAGTGCATTGGGATTTTGCCTGTATGTATGTCTATATGAGGGCATTGGATCCCCTGAAACTGGACTTACAGACAGCTGCCATGTGGTTGCTGGGAATTGAACTCAGGACCTATGGAAGAGCAGTCCCTGCTCTTAACCTCTGAGCCATCTCTCCAGCCCAACATCATGTTTTTGTTTTGGCAGGGGTTCTCCAGACAGGGTTTCTCTGTGTAGTCCTGGCTGTCCTGGACTCATTCATAGACCAGGCTAGCCTCGAACTGACAATGATCTGCCTGTCTCTGCCTCCCGAGCGCTGGGATTAAAGGTGTGCACCACCACCATGGTTTTTTTTTTTTAAATATCAAATAGTTTCAGATTTTTAAAGAACTTGGAAAAATACCTCTATCACCTACTCCCATTTTCCCCTGCTGTTAGACTTATGTTAATATGTTTTCTTTTTTCAATTCAATTAAGAGTGGGCTAACATGCCGGGCGTGGTGGCGCATGCCTTTAATCCCAGCACTCGGGAGGCAGAGGCAGGCGGATCGCTGTGAATCCGAGGCCAGCCTGGTCTACAAAGTGAGTCCAGGATGGCTAAGGCTACACACAGAAACCCTGTCTCGAAAAACAAAAAAAAAAAAAAAAAAAAAAAAAAGAGTGGGCTAACAAAATGGCTCATTGGATAATGATACCTGCTGCCAAACATAACCTGGATTTGATTGTTTTGTGGGTGTCCCTCAATTTAGGCTTATTTGGTATTTTTCTCGTGGTGCAGTTATGGTTATGGACTTTTTGGAAGGAAGACCACTGAGGTAGTTACTTTTTTATTGCATCACATCGGTCAGCATGTCTTAGCTGAGGTAGTGGTTGCCAGGTTTCTCTTCTAGAGTTACGACTCTTTGGAAGTTCTGTTGGTCGGCTTTCTGGCACTGTAACAAATACCTGAAGTAATCAACTTTAGAAAGAAACCTCCCAAGCTTTAGAGGTTCCAGTCCTTGATGGTTGGCCCTGATGCTCTGGAGCTGTGCTGAAGTAGCACACTGTAGAATAATCATGTGACAGAGGGAAGCCAGTTGTCTAATGGTAACAGAGCAAGCCAAGGAAAGATGAACCAGTGTGGCACCACTAGCACCGTCAGTGGCATTCCCACAGGGACCTACCTTTTTTCCCCTAGGTCTCGCCTCTTACAAGTTCCTCAGTGCCTAAGAGTGCTTACTGCTCTTGTAGATCTGAGTTTAGTTGAGACCACCATATCAGGTGGCTCACAACTGCCTACAACTCCTCTTCCAGGGGATCCGATGCCTTCTGCCTTCTGTGGGTATCTACACATGTATGCACATAAACCCGTGCTGGAATACACACATATACATACAAATATATGTTTGTTTGATTTTTTTTTTTACAAAGCTGTACCATGGACTCTAGGGATTAATTGTTTAACACAGGGGGCTTTTGTGGAAAGGCAAAATCCAAGCCATAGCAGAAGGGAATCACTTAATCGTTGCCCAGTCTTAGGGCCTGGCAAGGGGCTTTAAGCCCCAATTTCCTTTTTATTTTCCCCAAGTTGGCAGATATTTCTTTTTCCATTTTTCCTGTTGATGAACCTCCAGAATAATATCCACAAAGTAAAAAAATCCTTCTTTTTTAATTTTTTTATTAATTTATTCTTGTTACATCTCAATGTTTATCCCATCCCTTGTATCCTTCCATTCTTCCCTCCCCCTCCCTCCCATTTTCCCCTTATTCCCCTCCCCTATGACTGTTCCTGAGGGGGATTACCTCCCCCTGTATATGCTCATAGGGTATCAAGTCTCTTCTTGGTAACCTGCTGTCCTTCCTCTGAGTGCCACCAGGTCTCCCCCTCCAGGGGACATGGTCAAATGTGAGGCACCAGAGTACGTGAGAAAGTCATCCCACTCTCCACTCAACTGTGGAGAATGTTCTGACCGTTGGCTAGATCAGGGTAGTGAGTTAACCCAGAAGCAGAAAGACTCAAATGGTATATACTCACTTATATCTGCATACTAGCCCAAGGGGCATGTCCCACGAAAGCCTTCACTTACCAGGAAACTGGGACAGAGGGGAGAACATCCTATTGGGACTCTAAATGAGAGAAGCATGGAAGAATAGCAAAGTAGAAGGATCCAGGGGGTCCTAGAAACCTACAAGTAGAACATTATGATAGGCAGATTTAGGCCCAGGGGTCCCGCTCAAACTAAGGCACCAGCCAAGGACAATACAGGCAGTAAACTTTAAGCCCCTACCCTGATCTAGCCAAAAAATCCTTCTTGTTATCCATTTTCTACACTGTCAATTTCTTCAGCCTTGTAAGTTGGGGGTCAATCGGTCTATTGGGTTGTTTTCCAACCCTCAACCTTCCCTGATAAACGGTTCCCTTTTTTCAAGTGTGGGATGTGCTGCCTCCATGACACAGGAGATGATTTGAGGTGATTATACATCAAAGTAGAGCTTTAGCCATGAAGCCCTGATTTGTAACCGGTTTTGTTTTGGTTTGGTTTTTTGAGACAGGGTTTCTCTGTGGAATAGAGTCCCAGTTATCCTGGATTCATTTTGTAGACCAGGCTGGCCTCGAACGCGGTGATCTGCCTGCCTCTGCCTCCTGAGTGCTGGGATTCAAGACCTGTGTCTCCACCAATGCCTGGCTTTTTTTTTTTTTTTTTTTTTTTTTTTTTTTTAAGGAAAAAAAAAAGCCATTATCATGTTGTGCAGTACTTCGGCCACTAGATGGAGCCATTCACTGCAGCATTCTCCGTCCCATCCTGTCTGATTGATTCCTGTTGGGGCTTCTAGGCTGTGACACCTGTTTCAGTCTTCCTAGAGGTCTGTGGTGCGTGGGAAAGGGTCTGGAAGTCTGTCTGTCCCATCTAGCGTTTCTAGAACTTGTTTGAACTCAGAAACATGATTAATGTCATTCTGTGAAACCAAGCATATGAGACTCCATGGAAATCAAGTCCACACAAGTGAAAACAGTACTGCTACTGTGGAATAGTGACAAGGCACCTTGCTCTCTATTCCTATTTTTCTCTCCAGCTTTTTGATGTGTTCATTTCCACACTCACCTTGCTGTAGAGGGCTCATTGCCGTAAACTCTTACTTATGAGACTCTTTCCGACTCGCTCTTGGATAAGAGTGCACACTGCTCTTCCAGAGGATCTGAGTTGGGTTGCCAGCTCCCACAGCCAGTGGCTCATGGCTGCCTGGGACTCCAGCTCCAGGGAATGTGCCACCTCCCTCCTGGCCCTCTGAGCACACTAACATACAAATACAACTACAACTAAATCTTAAATCAAATAAAAAGAGTTCCATTAAAAAAGAAAAAAGAAAAAGAAAAACCTACAGAATGCAATCCCCTGCTTTCACAGATTTTATAATAATAAGAAATTAGCAATTAACACTCCGTAAGTGACTTAACTATTGTTACATTCATCTCTTGTGTGACATCTTTTTTTTTTTTTTAACTTACATTTCCCTTTGAAATAGTTGGTGTTTTGTAATTTTCATATACTGTAGGGAAAAGGGATGTTAGCTCTTGGTTAATAGGATAGAAAGGAGAAGAAAAAATTTTAATCCCATAAATTTATGAGTCTTGTTGTGGTTTTCCGCTTGTGTTGGTTTCTTGAGACAATGTTTCACTATGTAGCCCTCAGTGGCCTGGAACTTGATATGTATATTCATTCAGCTAGCCTTGAGCTAACAGAGACCGGCGTCACTCTGCTTCGTCAGTGCTGGGGTTGAAGTTATGCACGACCTTGCCCAGGACAAGCTTTGTTCGATCATGCTGAACGTTGTTTCAATCTTTATCTTTGAAGACACAATTGATCCCGTTCTCTACAATCTGCCTTGAAGCATTAGTTGCAACAGTCACATGTGTGCACGTTTGTTAATAAAAGGGATTGTTTGGAGGCTAGAGTGATGGGTGGCTCAGCAGCTAAGAATGCTTACTACAGCTGGGCGTGGTGGCGCACGCCTATAATCCCAGCACTTCGGAAGCAGAGGCAGACGGATCTCTGTGAATCCAAGGCCAGCCTGGTCTACAAAGTGAGTCAAGGACAGATAAGGCTACACAGAGAAACCATCTCGAAAAACAAACAAAAGAATACTTAACTGGTCTTCCAGAGGACCTGGTTTCATCCCTGACACCCACATGGCAGCTCACAACAGTCTGTAACTCCAACTCTAGAGGATGCAACGCCGTCTTCTGGCCACTATTGCCAGTGCATGGCCATGGTACATAGGCATACTGGCAAGCAACACATCCACACATAAAAAAAAAATAATTTAAAAAATAAAAATAAAAGTAAAAAGAGTATCTTATGTACCAAGTTAGGCATGTGTTTCTCAGAAGCTATCAGAGTAGATGTGACAAAGATAGATAGGTGTGTACACTGATCTGTGCATATATACACAGTAATATGTGTACATACACACATCAATGCACACATATAAATATTTCTGACAATTTCTATTAGAGTTCTCTGGTGCATGAGTCACCGTAGCACCCTCTCCTTCCTTATCTGCAACCCCTTCCTCCACCACTGAAAACCTGCTGACACTTGCACTATCCAGTCACTTGTTTGTTCAATCCCACCATAGCTTAGTCAGCAGTTTCGAGATCACCAACTTGTACCCTAATAAGAAACAACTTTGCCACACAAAAGATCAGCACCTTTTTTTCTCTATTTACATTCTCATGTACATATTAGATTTTAGCTGTAGCCTTGGGCTCATGCTGCGTTGGTGGTACACTAGAGTACACCAGACTTGCAGGAAAAAAAAAAAAAAAAGAAGAAGAAGCCGAGGCATGACTGCTCGCCAATCAGTGGTTCCATGTGCAATTTTCCTCTGATAGGGCCTGGGTACCGTTACCATGGTGATAGCACCTGGGCCATGTCATTATCGATCCACCAACAATAAGAGAAGCTTTGCAGTCAGGATATTGTTTGGCAGCCAGCATGGTTTCTGTTGGACGCTAAGTACTGGTACAAAACCTCAAGTTACTAAAAATATTGCTGGATGTGACCTGTTCGCATCTGGAGAGTAAATGTCACATCAGAAATTCCACACAAGTGAGCGGTGGAGTCGACTAAACCATCACTCGGTGGGAAACTTCCACTGCCCAGCTTGCTCCTTTTCTAATAATGAATCCAAAAGTAAAATTGTTTTATTTTGCCAAACTAAATATTCAATTAGCTTAAACTATCTGTTCCTCTAACACAGTGGTTTCTCAACCACCCTAATGCTTTGAACATTTAATACAGTTCTATGTGTTGTGGTGACCCTCAACAATCAAACTGTTTTCATTGCTACTTTATTTTTTTTCTTTTTTTTTTTTTTATTAATTTATTCTTGTTACATCTCAATGGTTATCCCATCCCTTGTATCCTCCCATTCCTCCCTCCCTCCCATTTTCCCATTATTCCCCTCCCCTATGACTGTTCCTGAGGGGGATTACCTCCCCCTATATATGCTCATAGGGTATCAAGTCTCTTCTTGGTAACCTGCTGTCCTTCCTCTGAGTGCCACCAGGTCTCCCCCTCCAGGGGACATGGTCAAATGTGAGGCCCCAGAGTATGTGACTCCTTGGAATATACCCAGAAGATGCTCCAGCACACAACAAGAAAATCTGCTCAACCATGTTCATAGTAGCCTTATTCATAATATCCAGAACATGGAAACAGCCTAAGGGTCCATCAGTAGAAGAGTGGATAAAGAAACTGTGGTACATATACACTATGGAATACTACTCAGCTATTAAAAACAAGGAATTCCCGAAATTTGTGGATAAATGGATTGAACTAGAAATGATCATAATGAGTGAGTTAACCCAGAAGCAGAAAGAATCAAATAGTATATACTCACTTATATCTGCATACTAGCCCAAGGGGCATGTCCCACGAAAGCCTTCACTTACCAGGAACTGGGACAGAGGGGAAGGCATCCTATTGGGACTCTAAATGAGAGACGCATGGGAGAACAGCAAATAAAAGGATCCAGAGGGTCCTAAGAAATCTACAAGTAGAACAATATGATAGGCAGATTTGGGCCCAGGGGTCCCGCTCAAAACTAAGGCACCAGCCAAGGACAATACAGGAGGTAAACTTTAAACCCCTTCCCAGATCTAGGCAATGGTCAGAATATTCTCCACAGTTGAGTGGAGAGTGTGATATGACTTTCATTGCTACTTTATAACTGTGATTTTGCTGCTGTTAGAAATGGTTGATGCCCAGTGGTTGAGAACTGCTGCTCTAACTGTGCTTTGAGATTTGATGATCTACAAAATCATAGTATTTCAAATCAGCAGTACTTAGCCAATTACAGTCAGATACCAAACTGTTAGCCTGCAGTAGTTTTACAGCACCTCAGCCACTACCAAGTGCTTACTCTATGTCAAGACCTTAAAGAAATAAATCTACCCGTGGAAAGACACTGTCTAGAATGCACGAGTTCTGTGATTTTCTTACTTTTTGTGCCATGGCTGTAGTGTATGTGAGCGTGGGGACGGTACTGAGAGTCTGGCCAAATAGGAACCCAGTTCTGTAATTAGGCATTCATCCTCCCAGGGGAAGAGGTAAGATACCCCTCAAAGTTGGGGCCACAGCACTGCGCATTGTTACGCATACCATACACATCTTGTTAGGCACAAGTATGAAGAAGCCTCAGGTTGACTGCAATAGCTCTGTTACAGTCATTTGCCAGGGCTGCCACAACAAAATGCCAGGTGGCTTATGCAACAGAAACTAATTTCCTGGAGACTGAAGTCTAAGATCAAAGTGTCGGCAGGTTCCATTTCTTCTGAAGCCTCACTCCTTGGCTTTCACGTTGTCATCAAGCAGACCTCTTTCTGTTCATATGAGGCCCAGGCATCTCTCTGTATGTGCCAATCTTGCCTTTCGATAAGGACACTATTCAGCCTGGAGTAGGACCCACCCACAAACCTCATGTTAATTTAGTCTCTGCTTTAAAGCCTATCTCCAGTCCATAACCCTACCTCAAGCAATTATTGTATTCCAAACAATTTTAATGAACAGGATGTTGCTATATTTGGTTAGGCTGACCCTGAATTCTGCTGCTCAAATGATCTTAGTCCCCCAGATTGCTGGCCCTCCAAGCATGTTCCACTATGCTTGGCTTTAAAATAAAATCTCAAAGTGATGAAACTAGTAACAATGGTGAGCTAGAAAATTTTAAGTAAAGTTAAATGGTCTGTGGCTGCTTTGTTGGCTCAATGTATAAAGCTGTATATGTAATATATCTAAATCAAAGATGTCAGGGGTTTTTTGTTGTTGTTGCTGCTGCTGCTGCTGAGTTTTTTTTGTTTGTTTGTTTTGGTTGGTTGGTTTTTTTTTGTTTTATGTTTTGTTTGTTTTTTGAGATGGTTTCTCTGTGTAGCCTTGGCTGTCCTAGACTCGCTTTGTAGACCAGGATGGACACGAACTCACAGCAATCCACCTGCCTCTGCCTCCCAAGTGCTGGGATTAAAGGTGTGTGCCACCACCACCCGGCTAGATGTCAGGGTTTATGAGGAGTTGATAACCATGAATTTAGACACATACGGATACTGAAATAAATGCTTCAAACCCCAAGTCATTCCCTCAAGTGCATTTTATAAAACCTTTGAGATTTTTTTAATGCACTACAAAATTTACCCAGTTAAAGTACACCAGTGCAATACTTCCTGCATATAATCTGATCTGTGCAACTATCACTCCTAACTTTAGAATATTGTCACCATTCCAGGAAGACACACTGTACCCATTAGCAGTCAGTTGTCATGTCTCCCATCCTACTAATAATTGGTTTGTCTCTATGGATACTTGCTTACTGTGGACATTTTCAGTAAGAGGAATGAAACAACATGTGGATTGGTACGTAATTCTGTTTGATTTTTAAGTAATGATCCATTAAACATTTAGTTTATCCATTTATCAGTTGGGAAGCAATTATTTCCAGCCTTTGGACATTATGAATAATGCTGTTCTGCTCATTTAGGCAAACTTGTTTTGTGTGAACATTTACGTTTCTCCTACGTATGACCTAGGAGTAGAGTTGCTGGGTAATATTTTTAATTTTGATAGGTGAAGAAGATGTTCTTCAGTACTCTGAATTTTTACATTTTTTCCTCTTTTTTCTTTTTTTTTCCAAGACAGGGTTTCTCTGTGTAGGCCTGGCTGTCCTGGACTGGCTTTGTACACCAGGCTGGCCTCGAACTCACAGTGATCCGCCTGCCTCTGCATCCCAAGTGCTAGGATTAAAGGCGTGCACCACCACACTTGGATCAAATTTTTACATTTCTATCTACCAAGTGTATAAATAACTATCTAAACTACCATTCAGAGATAGCTTGCACTATTTTATTATAGTTTTTAAAGATGTATTTATTGTGTATATGGTGTTTTGCCTGCATGTACACCTGCAGGCCAGAAGAGGGCACCAGATCTCATTATAGATGGTTGTGAGCCATGAAGTGTTTGCTGGGAATTGAACTCAGGACCTCTAGAAGAGTGGCCAGTGCTCTAAACCACTGAGCCATCTCTCCAGCCCCTATTTTAGTATTTTTTCAAGAGAGAGAGAGAGACAGAGGGACAGAGAGAGACAGAGACACAGAGAGAGAGACAGACACACAGAGAGAGACAGAGAGGTACAGAGACAGAGAGAGATGGAGAGAGAGACAGAATGTTTGCAGATACCTGCTGCATCCTGATCTTGGAGCCATCCAGCATGAGTGCTGACAAGAGACTGCTTAACTGCTGAACTGTCTCTCCAGCCCTATTTTACTATACTTAGTTTCTTTTTGTACATTTGTATTTAAGAGCTTATATAATGGTACAATGCAATTGGAATAATAATCATGCTATACATATCAATGGAAATTTTCATGTATATTCATAGTATGAAAATATTCCATCTTATAGGCACAACTTAGATAACCTTCTAACATTAAATTGCCACCTGTCTGTATCACTGTAACAATGGGAGACAGAAATTGACTTGGGGTACATCTTTAAAATATGTGTAAAGCACAAACCCTTGAGGACAAACAATGATCCTACATTGCATGAGTCTCCTGCATAGGAGTTGGGACTCCCTCACTTGAGGTCCAGTTCTAGTAATTGATGACACTTAAAATCTTTTAGTGCATATTGTTCACTACCAGGATAGAAAGACCAATATCATGATTTGAATTTGAAACCTCTGAGCCACCTGTCCATCCCTCAAGTTAAGTTTTTAGTGAACCATGAAATTAACCTTAGACATTTTTAAACCAAAAAGATTATTTAGTAATGTAGTATAAACTAGAACTGAACCCTTCCCTTAAACATTTAAACATCAGTAAGACAACTCCTAAAAGGATGGACAAGAGTATCATAATTGGGGTTGGAGAGATGGCTCAGAGGTTAAGAGCACTATCTGCCCTTCCAAAGGATCTGAGTTCAATTCCCAGAAACCACATGGTGCCTCACAACCATCTATAATGAGAATTACTGCCCTCTTCTTGTATGCAGGTGTAATGCAGTAAAACACTGTATACATAATAAACAATCTTTTTTTTAAAAAAGAGTATTATAACAGCTACTCAGGAAGCTAAGGCAGGGACCACAAATTTGAGGCCAACATGTACAATTGCATAATGTGGCAAGATGCTGTCTCAAGGAAAGAGGAGCAGGAGGAGGAGGAGGAAGAGGAGGAGGAGGCCTCGCCAAAGAAGATTTAAGTAGAGTCTAATCTTGGCTAAGTCTACCTCAAGGTAAATTTTGGATGTGGCAAAATGAAGGGTGCATGTACTTGGTCCTGGTGATGCTCTAAGTATGGAAAGACCAGAAAAGGTAGATGCTGAAGACATAGGTGGGGAACAGAGCGGGTGCAGACAGACTGCTGAAGTAATGGCAATGGGGGCATGTACTGGCAGCAGCTGGAGAGAAAGGCTGTGGAAAGCCTATGCACACATATACACACACACAAATAATTAAATTCAATAGAAATATAGCGATCATTAACATTTCAATTATGGCTATATCTTATGGCTTGGAAGTTTCACCAGCCAGCTAGCACACCACTGTACACAGTCATTCTTCAAAGACACACAACACACAGCCTATGGGCTAATTATCCCACATGAGCAATCAGGTAAGAAGAGGAAAATGTGGAAACACTGCAAGAAGGCAATGTTGCGGTTGCATATTGGGTCAGTAACCAACATGAAGGGGTATCAGTGTGACATTGAGCCAACCAGGCAGCCACTTTAGTCTCATTCTGAGGCCTGTCATGGGTCCTGAGCTAAGAAAATTGATGCCCCGTAGTTGGGACTGTGTGTGCGTTTTTACCCTGCAGGCAAACTGGCCTCTGCGTTTTATATCCTAGCTCAAGCAGAACAGCATAGTCAAGCTATAGATGATAGAGGGAGAAAAGGAGTGTTTAGAATGTCCTGGGCCTAACAACAGCCCTATGGACTCAGGATGACTGGAAACAGGGTCCAGAACTTATATATTTAGCCTTTCCAAGCAAATTTGATAAGCACCTAAATTTGAGAACCCCTGGGTTGAAGCAGCTGAAAACTACAAGCACATATTCTTCTGAGGAACAAATAGCTTTAAAGGCATCAATTTCCAACTCATTCTTCTATGGCCTCAGATTTCCCAAGCTCTATTTGCTCCAGAAAGCCGAAACAGCATGCAGAATCTCTCTTTCTCCCCCCCCCCCCGGCCCCCGTTGTGGTTGACTATCTTCCTTGACAAAATAAAAGCCTAGCTCTCAGCCATCCCCACAAATCTGTATGGCACATGACTGCAGAAGATACGACCTGCGTGGAGAGAGGGCCGGCAGAGGGACAAATGAAAATACTGAGAAAAGTGCTGCATTCACCCACCCACCCCCACCCCCTCTCTCTTTTACCCTCTCTCATTCTCTCTCTGTCTCTCTCCCTCCATCCCTCCTTCCCTCCCTCTCTTTCCTCAGGCAGGTGGGTCATTTACTGTTTGCAACAAAATTGAAAGACTGTCTAATTTCCAGCTAATCGTTTAAGATAACTTTGATACCGGTTTTATATAACTTAGAGTCCAAAGAAATAAAAGTCACCACGGTAACAACATTTCCATTTTCATCTACCTAAATTTGCAAATACTGGCCTCCGGGTTTATAGGCATCAAAGAAAAGTGGGACTAGAGCTGATGATCAATCCTATCGCCTCTCAGTGAGAAACAGGGTGAACAGAAATATGAACTGATAAAAATGGCCTGTATGTGTCATTTAGAGCTGAATTTCCAATGAAAATCGATTTCTCATCCCCCACTAAAATTTGAAATTATTGACATTCATGGCAAGGGTACAATGTATAGCTAATTCAATTAAAGAGAAGATGGAGTATTATAGTCACAAGCAAGCATAAATCACTTCAAGTGTAACATACACTTCTTCAAAGAAGTTTTACAGGATGTCCAGTAAGAACATTTTCAAGATGAAAATAATTTGCATTAGGGCAAAGAAATCTCAGGGAGAAGAGGAATGGGCTCTAGGTCCAAAGCCAAGGGAATGACGTGTGTCTCTCAGCTGCTGGAAAGGTGCTTGTCAGGGTTTTTTAAATGAATGGTGGTAGTTGCAAAATTGCTATAGTATCTTGTATGTAAAATATGTCTTCATAAAGCCATTTAAGAAGTAGAAAAGCAGCCAGACCTGGTGGTGCACGCCTTTAATCCCAGCACTTGGGGAGACAGAAGGAGGTGGATCCCTGTGAGTTCAAGGCCAGCCTGGTCTACACAGTGAGTCCAGGACAGCCAAGGCTACACAGAGAAACCCTGTCTCGAAAAGAAGAAGAAGAAGAAGAAGAAGAAGAAGAAGAAGAAGAAGAAGAAGAAGAAGAAGAAGAAGAAGAAGAAAATGAGGAGGAGGAGGAGGAGGAGGAGGAGGAAAAAGCATTGTGCTGTTATTACGATTCCACTAAAGGTAATATAATGTTGCTTTCATGATACTTACACAGAATTCTGGAATCCCATCCTTTGATATTTTCATTCATGTTATAAATATTCAGGTATTTATTTTTAAATTTATCAGAAAGGACTGGGAAGCTAGCTCAGTGGTAGAGTGCTTTCCTGGTAGATATAAGGATCAAGATTTGATACCAAGAAGTGCATGTTTTTTTCTTTTTTAATTTTATTTTATTAGTTTATTCATATTACACCTCAATGGTTATCCCATCCCTTGTATCCTCCCATTCCTCCCTCCCTCCCGCTTCCCCCCTACTCCCCTCCCCTATGTCTGTGACTGAGGGGAACCTCCTCCCCCTGTATATGCTCATAGGGTATCAAGTCTCTTCTTGGTAACCTGCTGTCCTTCCTCTGAGTGCCACCAGGCCTCCCCATCAAGGGGACGTGGTCAAATGTGAGGCACCAGAGTACGTGTGAAAGTCATATCCCACTCTCCACTCAACTGTGGAGAATGTCCTGTCCATTGGTTAGATCTGGGTAGGGGTTTGAAGTTTACTGCAGGTATTGTTCTTGGCTGGTGCCATAGTTTGCGCTGGACACCTGGGCCCAGATCTGCCCATGATAATGTTCTTCTTGTAGGTTCCTAGGATCCTCTGGATCCTTCTATTTCCCCAAAGTGCATGTTTTATAAAAAATAAGGTGCCAGAAATTATTTTGACTGACACATCCCGAGGCAGAGCTTAAAGGATAAGAGGCCTGGGGAAAGGTGATCCGGAGCTGAGTCACCAGCGCGCTGTGGGCCATTGGGACAGAATTTTCAGAGCCAGAGGCCACATGGTGGAAAGGGGAATGAGTGGGCAGAGGAGGGTCAAGAGGGGTAAGGCCATAGCTGCCTGTCACTTCAGCTCGAGAGGGACACAACCCTTCTGGCTTCTTCAGGCAATTGCACTCGCACGCGAACACACACACTTCAAAATAATAAAAAGCAAATCTTTTCTTAAAGCAAGTGTTAAGAGAGCATACAAGGATTGGTCCTAGGCCTCCCTGCATATATGTAGCAGGTCTCAACTTGATCTTCACAGGGGCTTCCCAGCAATTAGAGTAGGGGCCCTCTCTGACTCTGAGGCCTCTCTTTGAATCCTGTTCCCATAACTGGGCTGCCTTGTCTGGCCTCAGTGGAAGAGGATGTGCCTAGTTCTGCAGTAACTTAATGTGACAGGGCTGGGTGGTACCCATGGGTACCTCCCCCTTTCTCTGAGGAGGAAAGTGGAGGATGGGGGGAGGGGCATGTGAAGGGGGAACTGAGAGGAGAGGAGGGGGCTGCAATCAGGATGTGAAGTGAATAAATAAATAGACTTAAAATTTAAAAAAAAGAGGGCTAAGAACAAAGACTGAGGAACCACTTAGAATATTTCAGTAATCCAGGTATGAAATGGCAGTGTCCTGGACCAGAGTTGTAGCAGTTGGCTGGTGATTCCCTTACAGCATCCCTTTGAAGATGAAACAAGGATGAGGGAAAGGACCCCATGTGGCACAGTGGGAAACTGCTACTGCTGTTGCTAAACACGGACTCATAAAGCAAGGTTGCGTCTTATACTGCAAAACCAAATTGTAAATGATCAAGAAAGATGAAGTAGTTACAGGCCTTTAATCCCAGCACTCAGAAGGCAGAGGCAGGTGGAGCTCTATGAGTTCGAGGCCAGCCTGGTTTACAAAGTGAATCCAGGACAGTCAATGCTACACAGAGAAACCCTGACTCAAAAAACTAAAAATAAATAAATAAATAAATAAATAAAACAAAAAAAGAAAGAAAGAAAACTGAGTCTTTGGTACATTTATATACCAACAACTCAATAGTATGTTCTTTGGAAAGCACCCTTACGGATACATACAAAACCTGTTCACTTTAGTGCCTTTACACTCATGAAGTCACATCAGCAATGGTTACCCACATAAGACCTATACAAGATCAAGCCAGCCAAAATGACCTTGTACATGATCCCACCTCTTACTGAGGAGCTACTGGCAATTAATAGCCGCTGGTGGAGGTAGAGTCTCTGCTCTCTGCGGCGCGTTGTCTCTTGTAGATTTTCCTTGCTCCAGTGGATGGCTGCACATCCATGCACATGTGGGCAATATTAACTGGACTTCGTGGATTATCAAAAAAGACATGATGATAGGAGGGGGAGGTGTTGGGACGTAATATGTGAAAGGGGAGACAAATGGAGGCTAAACATAGTTCATTGTATGTTTATGAAATTCTCAAATAATTTTAAAAGGCATTTCAAGTCTCTTGCTTAAATAGGCTGTTTTAAAACACTCCCTTCTAAATTGACAACTGGAGGGTCTACGTGCTGTAGGTTATCAGAAGAAGGTGGGCCAGCTTTTAAGACATCATCGACTTGATACCCTATGAGCATATACAGGGGAGGAGGTCCCCCTTAGGAACAGTCATAGGGGAGGGGAGTAAGGGGAAAATGTGAGGGAGGAAAGAATGGGAGGATACAAGGGATGGGATAGCCATTGAGATGTAATATGAATAAATTAATAAAAAAAATTTTTAAAAGGCATCATCAGAAAGAGTTATTGTTTCTGCTACAAGACATCACCAACCAGGAAAGCCCCTAAAAAGTTGTCATCACTGGAGGAGGTCATCATAGACTGGCTCCATGATAAGACCTCATAAAACAGATGGCCTCTCTGCCGGAAATCCTCAGAGGATGGGGGGTTGGGGATAGGGGGGAGGGGGGCCAGTCTTGAAGAAGTCATCACAGCTCAGTGTCTGGATCTGATAGAAGAGGTCATCAAACAGGGCAGCCTCTCTGCCAAATGTCTTTCAGGGGCCTGCAGCAAGATTTCAAAGGATGGCCAGCCCCACTATGAGATTCAACAAAGGAGAGGGGCCTAGCTGCATCTTAAAGGTTGGAAGCAGAGCAAAGCAGAGCAGAGCCCTTTGATGATATCTTGAAGCTTGGCCACCTTCTCAACCTTTTCCATGCGTCTAGGTCCCCATTCAAGTTTTCCCAGCTCTAATTGGTAAGCTCACAGCTTGATTTTTCTAATTCAGCATGTCTCAACTTTCCTAATGCTACAACCCTTTAATACGGTTCCTCATGCTATGGTGACCCCCAGCCACAGCATGATTTCATTGCTACTTCATAACTAATTGTGCTACTGTTGTGAATCATAATGTAAAATATCTCTGTTTTTCAATGGTCTTTTGTGGGGCTGCAATCCATAGATTGAGGGCCTAATTTACTTCTCTTTCCCTGCTGTTTATGAGCCTCTGCTTAATTTCAGTTCCCATCCACTAGAGGGTGGCCAGGGAAAGAAGATGATGCTCAAATCAAATTCTTGTGTTTTTTGCAGTCAGTATCAGAAAGGAAAAAAAAAAAGTAAGCGGAAGAAACTGATGTTATGTGGAGGACAAAATGAAATTGAGATTTCTGACTTCTGTTGGTTTTTATTCATATTACGCATTAACCAAAGAAAATAAGAGAGAGGTGTTTTACATACTTTTCTTTTTAATAAATATGTAGAAAGCACCACACACACACACACACACACACACACACACACAGAGAGAGAGAGAGAGAGAGAGAGAGAGAGAGAGAGAGAGAGAGAGAATGCTTTCAACCAGTAAATCCATAAACCTAGTCTTTACTAAGGCTTGACATCCACATAGACATCCCATTCTCTATTAACATTTACAATTGAGAGTGGCTGGAGAGATGGCTCAGAGGATAAGAGCGCCGCCTGTTCTTCCAGAGGTCCTGAGTTCAATTCCCAGCAACCACATGGTGGCTCACAATCATCTATAATGAAATCTGCTGCTCTCTTCTGGTGTGCAGGTGTACATGCAAGCAGAACATTGTATAAATAAATACATCTTTAAAAAAAAAAAGAAATACAACAAACAATCTTGGTGTTTGTAAGGTTGATGCTGAAAATAAATTTGCCCAGTTACCTAATAAAATGTAGCCTGGACGTGGTGGTACACACCTTTAATCCCAGCACTTGGGAGGCAGAGGCAGGTAGATCTCTGAGTTCGAGGCTGGCCTGGTATACAGAGTGAATTCCAGGACAGCCAAGGCTATATAATAGAGACCCTGTTCTTTAAAAAATAAAAGATAAAAGGAAAAGAAAGGAACTTCAAGCTAGAGTCAAAGGATCACATGACACCAGACATAATTAAGGTAAGGTAGGCATAGGGAGGACATGTTGTTGGTACTGAAATTACAAGGGGCACAAAATATGTGATGGGGATAGGAAACAAGGATGGGAATCAGCTTGAAGGGGTCACAGGCTGAAACACAGAACAAACGAACTGGGATGTATTAAAAAATAGAAAGCCATGAGACCATATTAATAATATTCAGGGAATAGCTCAATAAATAAACTGAGGTAAGGGCGATTTTGCTCACGGAGGAATTTATTGTTGAGTATGAATGAAAACGTAGAATTGGAAACCCAGCCCTCTGTGACTATCATGATAAATACTGCTTCATAGAAGAATGATCTGTATAAAGATTATACAACATGGGTTGGGGAGATGGATAAAAGGCCTAGAGTATATGTGTAAAGGAACTCCTGATCGCAGATACCAAAATCCCATTAAAAAAAAGTCAGGGCAAAGGGCTAGAGAGATGGCTCAGCAGCTAAGAGTACTTGCTGCCCTGGCAGAGAACCCGGGTTTAATTCCAAACATACACAGGCAATTCACAAACATCTGTAATTCCAGTTCCAGGGGATCTGGTGCTCTCTTCTGGCCTCCCCAGTCACCAGGAATACCTGCAGGCAAAACACTCATATGCATAAACTAAAATACTTTTTAGAAAACCTTAAAAGCCAGGCCAAGTAGCATACTTCTCTTATCCCAATGTTCCTCCAGCAAAATGGCAGGCAGAGACAAGAACACCCATAAGGTCATAGACCAGCTAGTCTGGTATGCGTAGCTGGACTTTTGGCTACTTTACTGGGTTCTTTTTCTACCTCCCTACATCACCCCTATAACTTCCAACCCCCCAACACTAGGTGGGAAAAAAAGAAGAATAGACAGGGAAGGGGGCATCATTATCCTTAAACTACTTCCTGTTGATTAGAGTTCCTTGGGGTGAGTTTGATCTTTGTCATCACGATATCTCCAACCAACAACCAGAAACCCAGCAAGCAGCCACAAACAGCAAACAGCAACAGGGACAGCAGCAGGAGGAGCATCTGCTGCCAAATTTATATACCCTCTCAAGACTTTCCCCAACTTCCAAACGTAAAGAAGCATGCCCCTGCTAGAGCACCAGGCAAATCATAGTCAACTGCCATGGACAATCTGAAGCAACCTCATATCCCACATCTGGGATTAAAACAAAAACATATTCCCATAACATTTCTGTGGAGTTTTTTTCCCCCCTGCGGAGTTTTTGTTTGTTTGTTTTGTTTTGTTTTTTAAGATTCACTAATTTATGTATACAGTCTTCTGCCTACATGTACACCTGCAGGCCAGAAGAGGGCATCAGATCACATGATAGATGGTGGTGAGCCATATGTGGTTGCTGAGAGTTGAACTCAGGACTTTTGGAAGCACACCACGTGCTCTTAACCTCTGAGCCACTTCTCCAGCCCCTTCTGTGGGTTCTTCTTAAATTAATTTTTTCTTTTTTCATTAATTTATTTATCTAATCACTTTACAGCATGATCAAAGCCCCCTTCTCCCCTCTTCTACCAGTCCTACCCTCACATCCCCCTGTGGAAATCAATCTGGCACTTAGATTCAATTCACTTCAATCTAAGCATGAGATGCTAAGACAAATCAGAAGCAAAGACTATCGAGTGGAGAAAAGAGGAGGTGGGTGGAGACTCTATTCATCAAAAATAGCAATGTCATGAAAGAAAAAAAAACTTGCAGAAATGTGTCCAGATTAAAGGAGATTAGAGCAACATAACAATTATAGCTTTTCCTGATCCCAGCCTGGGTCCTGTAAATCGCCAGGGAGGGAAGGCTATGAAGGACACTAGTTGGGTAACTAGACCAACATTGGAATATGGAGATTCGGTTGGATTAAATCCCTGTATCAATATTAAGTTGAAGACAGTCCTTACTGCAGTTATGTGTAAGATCATCCTTCTTAGAAAATACTCACAAAGGTATTTAAGGCCCATCAACAATGGAACATGCAAGTGGTTTAGGAAAAGATGGATATCTACAGTGACTGAGAGAGGACGTGCAGGGGTGAATGAGTTGTAGTGGTGAAAACATGTGGATCTGGGTAAAGGGTTTGTAAAAATCATACTCTTGAAGCTTATAGGTTACTTTGAATTTCTTTGTTTGATTTTTCTGTCTTGAGACAAGGTCTCATAGGGTAGCTCAGGTTGCCTCTGAACTTTTAGACCCTCTTCTCTCTCTCTCTCTCTCTCTCTCTCTCTCTCTCTCTCTCTCTCTCTCTCTCTCTCTCTCTCTCTCTCTCTCTCTCTGTTGTTGTTGCTGTTGCTGTTGGAGTGCAACACCACCCAGCTGTCTGTCTGTTTTGCAGTCTGATCAGGAATGCCCCGGAATCATTTTGTAGAGCAGGAGTCACTGTGGAAGTTAGGAAGAAACTATTTAAAAGGGGCCAAAACTTGTTTCAGAGATTCTGAAAGGGGAAGCTACCAGCTGGAGCAGGTCTGGCTCTGCGATCACAGACTGTATCTGGAAAGTCTGGCTAAGAAGGATCTTGATGCTGACATTGATTTCTGCCATCACCAAGGAAAGTCAAATAGAAACATGTTGTCCAGTCTTTCACAAAAATTCCAGGACACCAACCAAGTAGGCAAAGGCGAAAAATCATTACACAAGTTTTGATGGGGAGAAAGAAATCATCGCTGCTCATTTCCTTAGCTGCACTGAATGAATCTTAACTGGATAAATAAAATGCCCCTCATTCTTGGCAAGCTACTCAGGAACTATAACTAGTCAGACAGAGGTGTTCCAATGAAGAAGCTGGTTGCTAAGCTTCAGGCAGAACCTGAATGCCTGCTTAGGGCATCCCACAGAAGCATCCCAAAGATAGGCGGACAAGTGCTGCTGCAGGCACAACTTTTGTTGTAGTTGCAGGCTTTATTTACAAAATCTATGGAATGTTTGCTTTCTATTCCGTAATATCACCAAGTTTTGGTGGGCTTTTGTTTGTCTGTATGTGGGATGCTGAGGACTTACTTAACCCAGAGCCTGACTTTGTGTTACAGACATGTAGTCTATCATTGAGCTACCCTAACCCCACTTCCAAATAAAAATACTGAATACAATGAATTGCTGTCAGCCAGGCATGCTGGGAGACAGAGTTCAAGGTCCCCCTGGTCTTCAAAGCAAGTCCAGGACAGCCAAGGCTACAAAGAGAATCTCTGTATTGAAGAACAACAGCAATAATAGCTGTCTAATAAAATCAGCAGTCCTAAATCGGGCATGGTGGCGCACGCCTTTAATCCTAGTACTCGGGAGGCAGAGGCAGGCAGATCGCTGTGAGTTCGAGGCCAGCCTGGTCTACATATCGAGTCCAGGACAGCCAATCCTAACACAGAGACCTTGTCTTGAAAAACAAACAAACAAACAAAATTAAGCAGTTCTGAAAGGTGCCCCTTACATATGACTCTCTTCCTCCCATCCTGCCCAACCCTTTTCGGGGCTCATTTGTTTTCATTTGACAAGCAGACTTGATTTTAAATCATTGTTTTTATGATATCAGCCAGATTATTGGACTGATATCTTCATGGGTACACCTTACATAAAAGGGATTCCAAAAAGGGGTGCCACAATGGAATTGAAATGCCCTTTAATAAGTAGAAACCAAACAGTCACAGTCAATAAGAGCAAGATTACCCTAAGAGACTTGGGGTAATCCTCCCAAAACCCATTTCCTTGTACATTTATTCATTTGTCTTGTGTAGAAGTGAGTGTACATGTGTTATGGTATGCAAGCGAAAGGTAGAGAATAACTTTCAGGGGTCATTCCTTTCACGATGCGGGCCCTGGGGATTGAACTCAGGCCATCAAGCTTGGCAGCAGGTGTCTTTACTGCTGAGCTATAGCGCAAGCCAAAGAGAGTCTTTTATGAGTGAGACAGAAAGGAGCGGAGAGGGGAGTTGCTATTATGCTCCCTGGCCTACTTTGAGAAATCTCTAAAATCCTCTTGTGCTTCTGTAATCCCCATCCCTGGTGAAGTCACCAAGGGTTTGCACAATGGAAAAGTCTGCTGTGGTATAGGTCATCCAATATGACTAGAGTAAAGGCTGGGTTGTTGTTTGGTGGTAGTGGTAATGGTGGGGTGTTTGTTTGTTTTTGGTGGCTACAAGAGTGATTTATATTCACCAACAAGCACATTAGGAGAAAAACCAAGAAACATAGGGTGACAACTCAGAGAAAGCTATTTTTGTCATATTTTCTTTCAGATTCTTCTCAGGTTTCATTTACACATTTTTTTATCTCAATTTTATCAGTTGACATTGTAGCATTTCCTCATGTCCTTAAAGAATCCTTTTATTGCAATGAGGTGGTGGTGTACACCTGTAATCCCAGCACTCCAGAGACAGAGGCAGACAGATCTCTGTGAGTTCGAAGCCAGTCTGGTCTACAGATTGAGTTCCAGGATAGCCAGGGATACACAGAGAAACTCAGGATTTAAAAAAAAAAACAACCCCTTTAATCCCAGCACTCAGGAGGCAGAGACAGGTGGATCACTGTGAGTTTGAGGCCAGCCTGGTCTACAAAGCAAGTCCAGGACAGCCAAGGCTACACAGAGAAACCCTGTCTTGAAAAAAAAAATCCCCTAATGGTTCTGATTAATGACTACATCAGTGTCTCAATATGTAAATGTACCAAAATTTATTTAACCTTCCCTTTAATGTCAGAGGTTTAAATTGCTGCTAATTGTTCAATTTTCTAAATTAAAATGTAGGTGAACATTTTGCATACAAAATATTGCCTATGCTATGAAGTACACATTGCCATGGTGTCTTAGAACAGGAATTCAAAAGACTTCCATATATTTAAGGGTCTGATGCATAGTGTATCAATCAGGGTTCTTAGTCACAAGTAACAAGGCTGATTGTAGGAGATTGGACAGAGAAGTCTACTAATCTTGAGTCTTTTACAGATTGATGGAGGAGGCTAAGTTACCAGAAAGGATACCCCAACCAAGCCACAGAACTATCATCATAGAAAAGCTGTCAAAGCCTGCTGGGCCTCGTGGCAAATATCTATAATTCCAGCAGCACTCAAGAGACAGTGTCTGGAGGATTGTCACAAATTCATGATAAGACTTATGCATATATACAGGGGGAGGAGGTCCCCCTCAGTCACAGTCATAAGGGAAGGGAGAAAGGGGAAAATAGGAGGGAGGGAGGAATGGGAGGATACAAGGGATGGGATAACAATTGAGATGTATATTTTTTTTAAAAAGACTTATGTATATAGTGAATTCCAGGGAGCCAGGGCTACAAGGCTACAAAGTGAAGCTGTTAGGTCAAAATAAAAATGTGTTGGACAGGCTATCAAAGTCTATATAAAAGACATTCTGTAGACTCCTACTAGTGGTGTCCTTAAACCTTGTTATTAGTCGGGTGGTGGTAGCACATGCCTTTAATCCCAGCACTTGGGAGGCAGAGACAGTCGGATCTCTGTGAGTTTGAGGCCAGGCTGTTCTAAAGAGTGGGTTCCAGGACAGCCAGAGCTGTTACACAGAGAAACCCTGTCTCAAAAAACAAAAACAAAAACAAAAAAACTCTTCTTATTAAAAGGCCTTTCCCCTACAGTGCTGCCAGGGCCCTGGTTGAATCTGATTTAACCATCTGCCTCACTATATAGGATTTCTGAAAGCAAAACTAAAGTCACATGCTTGTAGGCTAGCTGCAATGGACATTGAGAGTCTTAGAGGATGCCCATAAATCTAGAAAGTTTGGCAGATAAGATACAAAATGCAGCCAAGTGGTGGCGGCACACACCTTTAATCCCAACATTGGGGAGGTAGGCGGATCGCTGTGAGTTCGAGGCCAGCCTGGTCTACAAAGTGAGTCCAAGACCGCCAAGCCTACACAGAAAACCCCTGTCTCGAAAACAAAACAAAACAAAAGATACAGGATGCTAGGCCAGGTGTGGTAGCACAGACCTTTAATTCCAGCACTCAGGAGGCAGAGACAGATCTCTGTGAGTGCCAGGCCAGCCAGAGCTACATAGTAAGACATTGTCTCAAAAAGAGAGAAAAGAAAAAAAAAAAAAAAAGATATGAGATACTTGGGTTCCTTGAGGAAACTAAAGGAAATGACTAGCTCATTATAAACTTATAATAAGTTCATGCATCCATACATCCATCTTCCTGAGAGTCCAAGGGTAATCCCTTTCTTTCTTTCTTTCTTTCTTTCTTTCTTTCTTTCTTTCTTTCTCTCTCTCTCTCTCTTTCTTTCTTTCTTTCCTTTTGGCAGGGGCTTGAAATAGGGTTTCTCTGTGCAGCCCTGGCTGTCCTGGACTAGCTTTGTAGACCACGCTGGCCTTGAACTCACAGCAATCTGCCTGTCTCTGTCTCCCGAGTGCTGGGATTAAAGGTGTGCACCACCATGCTGGGCTCCAGGGCGAATCTCTTGCTCTTACTCTATCCCAGAGTTCATATCTCTTTCACCAAAACTCCCACCTCCTATTTCCTGCCTCAGCTAATAGGCATCAGCATTTTATTGACAGGTGATACTTTCATACAGTACTAAAAATATTCTCTCTCTCTCTCTCTCTCTCTCTCTCTCTCTCTCTCTCTCTCTCTCTCTCTCTCTCCACACACACACACACACACACACACACACACACACACACACACACACACAGAGTCAGTTCTGTTCTTTTAGAGAACCCTGCCTAACACACCATGAACCAGACAATGGGTTTGATTTTAAGCACTGAAAATGAAAAGGATGCTTAGTTAAGTTTGAATCTTCGATAAAAAGAATTAGTTTTTTTTTTTAACATATAACTAGACCTAAAATATTTAGAAGCAAATCTGATCACATTTCTTTATTTGTAAGTTTTGTGTTCATTGGGGGAGGGGTACATGTGGAAGTCAGAGGAGAACTTGCAGGTATGGTGATTTGAACTCAGATCATCAGGCTTTTGTTGCAAGTGCCTTTATCCTATGAGCCATCTTACTGGCCCATTGGTGTGTTTGTTTGATAGGGTTTTTTTCCTTCTTTTTTGATGCTTGCTTTTTTGTTGTTGTTGTTTTGGATCGTGGGGGGTAAAACACCCCCCGTTTCAAAAATGTGTATAAAAACCTAGCTTGCTTGTCTGAAAAATACATTCAGATTCAAACAGTACCTCTGGGTTTGTCTCTGTTTGTCACTCACCAATCTTTGCCCACTGATGCTTTGAGAACTCATTCCCAAGGACCCCAAGATGGTCTGTGGCAGTTTTGTTTGTTTTTGTTTTTACAGATCTTTACCCCATGTCTTTTACTCTCTACTCACTACTTAAAGCAGTTTCCCCCTGTCTGTAGATCAGACTTATTTATATTTTCTAGCTTATTATATTTGGGTTTTTTTTTCTGCTTAATGTATGTGGAGAAGGATGACAAACAAAAGGACTTTCCCCCCTAAGCTGTTAACCAATTATCCTGGTAGGATTCATTGAACAATCCAAAGGATTTCTTTTCTCAAAATATTTCTCCACGTAGTTTCTTTCTCTCATTACTCGGCAGCACAGAGATATTTCAACTCATTCTTTTAGCATTTCTCTGGCTGACTTAAAGCCAATGTGTGCCAATAATAACAGTATTCTCACTCCATATCCTTGAGTCTACAAGTCAAAAAGTATAACGTCCTCTCTTCAGGACATGTGTAGCAGTGTACCTCTGTTATCCCAACATTCAGAAAGCTGAGACAGAATTCCTTCAAGTTCAAAGCCACCCTGAGCTTGAGACTGATCCAATCAACCAAACAATAAGAACAACAAGCCTTCTCTGTACACCCCGGAAGAGTCATACCTGATATTTAAGTAGCCCAAATAATGATTAAATTGTAGTTTTGATACCCAATGGCTTTCTTGATTGGTAATAATCAGGATTTGAATTGAGTATTTCTGTGCTCTTATTTAAGAATGAAATAAAAGCCCACATGGACTGCAAAGTAGTGAGGAACCTTTAGTCATAGCAAAAAGAGTTGAAGATTTCAAAGACATTAGTGGATTGACATGCTGCAAGAGAGTAGCAGGTGAAGCCAGCACAGGAGTGGAGATAGTCAAGGGGCCCAGTTCAAGATTATTGTTTGTGCTTCCTTCTATGGAGTTCAAAGTGGGGAAATTGGTTGCTAAAGGGCGCAGTGTAAGAGGTTTTCTACTTTGGTTAGTAGATTCTGAGTATGCAAGACTTTGTTCACCACACACATCCCTTCGCACAATGCATCTAATTTTATTAATATGCATACCTGGTTATGCATGGGTATAAGATGGCAAATAGAGGATTCTCCCTAAAAGTTCACCCAGAGGACACAGTTCAGACAAGATTGACCCTCTGACACTTGCATCCCCTTATATGAGTAATAAATTTACATAGAAACTGTCAAAGTGTGACGGTCCGATCTTTAAGGGGCAGAGGAATGGATTCCATTGTTGTAAGTATGTATACACAGCCTGATTATCTTAGTTTCGGCTACTATTGCTGGGATAAAACACCATGACTTTAAAGAAACTTGGGGAGGAAAGGCTTTATATGGCTTAGTGTTCATCATCGAAAAAAGTCAGGGCATGAACTCAAACAGGGCAGGAACCTAGAGGCAGGATCTTATGCAGAAGCCATGGAGGGGTGCAACTTACTCACGGGCTTGCTCTGCATGGCTTGCTCAGCCTGCTTTCTCATAGAACCCAGGGCCAACAATCCAGGAATGGCACCACCCACAATGAGCTGTATACTCCCACATCAATCACTAATTAATAAAATGCTCCACAGGCTTGCCTACAGGCCAATCAGGTGGAGGCATTTTCTCAACTCAGGTTCCTTCTTTCTAAATGACTTTAGCTTGAGTAAAGTTAACATACAACTAGCCAGCACACTCTATATGCCAAATTCATAAGTCCTATTTAAATATTTGTGGAAGGACAAAAATATTTTCTCAAGGGGTATGGAGGCATATAATTCTAATTCCAGCACTGGGGAAGCTGAGGCAGAAAGGCTTTGAGGTTGCCTAGATCATATAGTCACAAGCCAGCACAGGCTATGTAGCCAAACTCTGGCTCAAGGGGAAAAAAAACCAAATGAATATATATTATTTTCTCACCATAAGGTAAATTTTAACTTTGTTCTTCTGATAAAAGATTTAGGACCACTCCCCTTGTCACTCTTTCATCTTAACAAATTATAAATCTTTAATTTGACTCCTTGTCAAGAAGAGGGTGCTGCATGTCATTTTATGTTATGTCCTTTCTTCTGGTACTAAAAAAAAATGGGATTCCAGAAAGAAAAACTATTGATCACGTTAATTATCACACTTATGTCAGGCAAAGACTATTACACAAGCCAATTCGTTTACTGTCGACTGGTGTATGGATTGATTGCATAATGTAAGTGCCTATCTTTGACCAATCAGTAGCTACCATTAAGGAGTCACTTGCGGAATTGTGGGAAGAAATGAGAACAGTAGCCATAACAGCTGCTGAGGTAATGTGTCTAATAAAGGGGGCTAGATTTTTTTCTCTTTCATTGGACGCTCTATGGCAGGGCTTCTTAAATTTTTTTCTACTTGAGACCAATTTGTACAACCACAACAATTTATTGATAATACATTGTAAAGAAGTTTATCTTAAAAATGTATTGGCATAGTTAACTCAGGATAACTGCATTTCAATACAGAGACTGATGTGCCAACCAATGTCCATGTAGGATGTGGGCCTAGACCCTCTGCTCAGATGTAGTATATAGGCAGCACAGTCTCCTTGTAGGTCTCACAATATGAGAAATAGGAACTGCTTCTGACATGGACTCTGGCCTCCCAACATTGATCACTTCCATGACAGGACGGCCTTACCATGCCACAGAGGAAGAGGTTATAGGTAGTACAGTTGACGCTGGATAGGCTGAGGTCAGATGTTAGGGGAGGAGGGCTTCCCTTTCTAATGACTAGGGGAGGGAGGTACAGGGGACGAGGGAGGGGATGGGATTTGGGAAGTGATGAGGGAGGGGGCTACAATCAAGATGTAAAGAATTCAAACAGCAGAACAAGCAGGTAACTTATATTACTAATCCCACTGCATGGGAATAGCTCTGAGACTGGCTGAGACATAAATGTCTGTGCATAGACAATGCTTTTTGTTGGTCACAGAATCCCTGTGACTTATTATTAGATGTGATTCCTCATATGGCATTAATGAAGACTTATAGGTGTATTTTTTCTGCTCATACAAAGAACAGAGAACCAGCCTTAATTGTTCTGTGCATCCCACACACTTCATACCATTATAATTTTACAACTATATAATGCTTGTGAGAAATTGTTTTCAGAACAAAAGAACTGCACACTGACGCTGGTTCAAACCTGACAAGATTTATTCCTCTCAACATGATGGACGCTGACATCCTGCATCCTTCATGGTCCAGCCCCAGGTGCCTCAGTTGCCCATCAGAACAGAACAGCTCCCAGGATAGTATTATAGAAAGCTTCTGATCCTAATTGGTCCAGCATTACAGACTATCCCACACAGGACTCCTATTAAGCCTGGAATCACTTAACATTTAGAAACTGGACTACAAATGCTATCCCTGGCTTGCTTAACCATTTCCCCCAATTTTATATGGGCCCCTTCAAAGGTATTATTCACCATAAATCAGCCTGAAGAAACCGTAAGAAAATGATGTCCCATTTCCTCTAAGGGGGGTGGGTAGGTTTTTGTTTGTTCTCTTGGGCTACAGATACTTATTTTCATCAGGAGTTGGTTATAAGTTATTATTGGTTTTATACAGAGAGAAAACTAGGTTGGACTCAGGGACATATCTCTTTTCCTTTATCTTTCTTTCATAGGTAAGGAGATAGGAGCTAAAAAGAAAGAAAGAGGAATATAGAAAAATAGAAGGAGGATAGAACAAAAGGTAGATTATTGAATCTACTCCTCAATATAAGGCCTTAATTGTTACTCACAAATAAGGTTATTTTTGATTCATTGGTATATAATGTTGTATATTGATGCAAAATAAGTGTAATTCTGATACTTTGGTATAGAATTCAAATCTAAGATTATTCTTCATACACACTATATATATACATATATATATTTCTACTCTAATATGAGGTATTATACCTATCCAAGTCAATTATAATTCAAGATTTACTTGCAATACCTTAAAAGTGGTGCTGTAGCCTATTTATAATTAAGTAACAGAAGCTAATTGTTAGCTGAACAAATCATGGTCATAGTCTAATTTTATCACAAGAATATATATCCTAGGTCCAACACATAGATAGGATTCTATAGATATATAAGGTAAAATAGATAAGGTCTTCAAAACCCTCAGAAGCATACAGAATATGGCATTTAAAGATGTTTTTATTATTCTAAAGATTCTTTGACAACAAGACAACTTAACTCCTGGCAATACCTAGCCCTACCTCAAAGAAGATGATGAGCATCAAAGAACCTCCTTATGGAGTTGGCCTCAAATGTAGCAAACCAGCCACAGGGCAAAATGTCCTCATTTCTACCACAGACAGAAAGAATTCTGCCTAAAAAATGGCAAGCTTAGATGCAGGCAGAGTTGACAGCCAAAATCTGACAAGACAGGGTAACCAAGTCCTCAATAGTTCCTGTCTCGCAAATATGTCTGTCAGATATATTGGGCTAGAAGGCTGAAGATGATACTCCAGCATTAAAGTTTTGGGTGACTGTTCAGGCACTAAACTGTCTCTGACACTTTTTCATTTTGGAAGCTTCTAACTTGGGGTTCACTCGGGTAATCAATTTTATTCCTTCTCAAGTCTCTGATGGGGTTGAAGACCAGATAGTTCAGTCTTACAATTAAGCTTAGTTGTTTAGGGGTTAAGATGTTTTTAGATCTAGATAGATGTTTTAAGTTAATAAAGATGAGATCTGATAGATAGTGATTTTTTTTCTTAATTTTTTATTAATTTATTCTTGTTACATCTCAATGGTTATCCCATCCCTTGTATCCTCCCATTCTTCCCCCCTCCCTATTTTCCCCTTATTCCCCTCCCCTATGATTGTGCCTGAGGGGGACTTCCTCCCCCTGTATATGCTCATAGGGTATCAAGTCTCTTCTTGGTAGCCTGCTATCCTTCCTCTGAGTGCCACCAGGTCTCCCCATCCAGGGGACATGGTCAAATATGAGGCACCTGAGTACATGTGAAAGTCATACCCCACTCTCCACTCAACTGTGGAGAATATTCTGTCCATTGGCTAGATCTGGGTAGGGGTTTGAAGTTTACTGCAGGTATTGTCCTTGGCTGGTGCCTTAGTTTGAGCGGGACCCCTGGGCCCAAATCTGCCTATCATAATGTTCTACTTGTAGATTTCTAGGACCCTCTGGATCCTTCTACTTTGCTATTCTCCCATGCTTCTCTCATCTAGAGTCCCAATAGGATGTCCTCCCTTCTGTCCCAGTTTCCTGGTAAGTGAAGGCTTTCATGGGACATGCCCCTTGGGCTAGTATGCAGATATAAGTGAGTATATACCATTTGAGTCTTTCTGCTTCTGGGTTAACTCATTCATTATGATCATTTCTAGCTCAATCCATTTGTCCACAAATTTCGGGAATTCCTTGTTTTTAATAGCTGAGTAGTATTCCATAGTGTATATGCACCACAGTTTCTTTATCCATTCTTCTACTAAGGGGGTAGTGATTTTCATTCAGAATTTTAGACTCAACAAGATAGGAAAGATGTTTACTTCAGATTTGCCAAATACAAATAGCCAAATGATTATAAATGTAACATTTATATAATTCCTGGTTGTTTCATGGTTTTTCCTGCTGTATGTAGTTTACTTTATTTATGTGTAATAATATAAATATATATTAAAAAAGAAAAATATGTAGGCATGTGTGTGTGTGTAATTTTACCACTTATTAAAGATAAAAGTGAGTTTACATTCTGTGGGAATGTCTGTCAGAATCGATTGATAACTTGATTTTTTAAAGATTTATTTATTCATTATGTATACAATGTTCTGCTTGCATGTACGCATGCAGGCCAGAAGAGGACATCAGATGTCATTGTAGATGCCGTGTTGTAGTGGCTGCTGGGAATTGAACTCAGGACCTTTGTAGGAGCAGTCAGTGCTCTTAACCTCTGAGCCACCTCTCCAGCCTGATAGCTTGATTTTTGTTAGTTTGTTTTGTTTTTCTGTTTTTCAAGACAGGGTTTCTCTGTGTAGCCTTGGCTGTCCTGGACTCACTTTGTAGACCAGACTGGCTTGGAACTCAAAGAGATCCCCTAGCCTCTGCCTTAAAGGCATGTGCCACCATGCCCAGCCTGATAGCTTGATTTTTATAATTGCCAAAGAGGAGGACACTGCTTCATCTAAATATGTAATGTAAAATGAAGGAAGTATGTTTAGGGACTGTGGTGGTTTGAATAGGTTTGGCCCCCATAGATACATGCGCTTGAATGCTTAGCTATAGGAAGAGGCACTATTACAAGGTATGGCCTTGTTGGAGGAAGTGTGTCACTATAGGGGTTTTGAGGTCTCATATACTTAAGCTACATCCAGTGTGGCACACAGTCTCCTGCTGTCTGTGGATCAAGATGTAAAACACTTGCTCCTCCAGTTTCCTGTCTGCCAGGCACACTGCCATGACGACAGTGGACTAAACCTCTGACACTGTAAGCCAGCCCCAATTGAACAGTTTCCTTTGTAAGAGTTGTCATAGTCATGGTGTCTTTTCAGTAATAGAAACTGTTTTGTACAGTAAATCTATATAAAGATTGTGTGTATGTGTGTGTGTGTGTGTGTGTGTGTGTGTGTAACACTCATAGAATTTTTTTAACAGTTCTCTCCATCCACCATGTGTGTTCCAGGGATCGAACTCTGGTCGTCAGGCTTGGCAGCAAGCACCTTTACCCACTGAGCCATCTTGCTTACCTTGCCTCCTATAATTCATTCTCCACGAAGAAGCTAGAGCAATCTAACATTAGTATTTGCTTTAAGACTCTTCGATGACTAATTACTTTTCAGAAAACTGAAGACGTTGAACTAAAAAATCTACAGTGTCTCCTCTGGATTAAAAGTGTGCTTCCTGGGAGGCAAGGCATGGGGGTGGAAACAGGAAAAGAAATATGGACTAGGGGTGGATACTGAGTAAATGAGCCCAGCTGGAATGAAGTTAAAATTGAATCAGATAATTCAAAAAAATATCTGGAGTTTGGGTAAAGGTGTTTTGACTTTTTTTCCTGAACAATGGGGGAACTTAGAAATCTTTCAAATTACAAAAACCTGAAAACAGTCTTTGGAAAAAACCCTAAACTTACGGCAATGTGCAACCTGTTGGAATCACCTAAAGGCAAGAAATAGATTTGTGAAAATGAGGGTGAAAAAGAAAGGAAAGGACACAACACATTGTATAGGAGGAACTAAATGATTCCAGAGTTGCATTTAATGTGGAGGGGTGGGGTGCCACAGACTTGCCATTCCAGCTACTAAAGAGTTTAAGAAAGTATAATTGCAAGTTCAATGACTGCTCGAGCCCCTGAGTAATTTCAAAATGAGACGTGGAAAAAAAAAAAAAAGATCTGAGGATGTAAGGGCTCAGTGGTTGAGCCCTTAAGTAGCAGGTGTGAATGGTCATTGAAACAGAAACTAAGGTGAAAAATAACATCATTAACCAATGCCATGAATCAAATGGACCTAACAGATATCTACAGAACCTTTCACCCTTTTTCTTCTGCACCCCATGGAAGCTTCTCCAAAACTAATCACATAGTAAGTCACAAAGCAAGCCTCAACAGATACAAGAGGATTGAAATAATACCTTGTATCATATCAGATCACCATGGTCTTAGGCTGCAATTCAACAACATACATGGAAACTAAACAACTCTCTACTTAATGACACCTGGGTCAGGGAAGAAATAAAGAAAGAAATTAAGGACTTCCTGAAATTCAATGAAAATGAAGAAACAGCATACCTAAACTTGTGGGATACATTGAACGCAGTGCTAAGAGGAAAATGCATAGCACTAAGTGCCTTTAAAAAGAAATTGGAAACATCCCACATAAGCAACTTCACGACACAGCTGGAAGCCCTAGGAAAAAAAGAAGCAGAAACACCCAAAAGGAGTAGATGTCTGGAAATAATCAAACTCAGGGCTGAAATTAACAAATTAGAAACTAAGAAAACAGTCCAAAGAATCAACAAAACCAAGAGCTGGTTATTTGAGAAAATCAACAAGATAGACAAACCATTAGCCAAACTAACTAGAAGGCAGAGAGACAGTATCCAAATCAACAAAATCAGAAATGGAAAGGGAGATATAACAACAGACACTGAAGAAATACAAAGATTCATAATATCCTACTTCGAAGGTATATATGCCACAAAATTTGAAAATCTAAGGGAAATGGATGATTTTCTTGATCAATTCCACTTGCCAAAATTGAGTGAAGAACAGATAAACAAGCTAAATAGTCCCATTTCCCCTATAGAAATAGAAGCAATCATTGATAGTCTCCCAACCAAAAAAAGCCCAGGGCCAGATATGGTTTCAGTGCAGAATTCTACCAGACCTTCAAGGATGTACTAATATCGATACTATTCAAGCTACTCCAAAAGATAGAAATAGATGGAACATTACCAAATTCATTCTATGAGGCCATAGTCACATTGATAACTAAACCTCACAAAGACTCAACAAAGAAAGAGTATTTCAGACCAATTTCTCTAATGAACATTGATGCAAAAATACTCAATAAAATACTTGCAAAATTAATACAAGAACATATCAAAGACATCATTCATCATGACCAGGTAGGCTTTATTCCAGGCATGCAGGGATGGTTTAATATTCGGAAATCCATCCATGTAATCCACCATACAAACAAACTGAAAAAAAAAAACACATGATCATCTCCTTAGATGCAGAGAAAGCATTTAATAAAATCCAACACCCATTCATGTTTAAAGTTTTGGAGAGATCAGGGATACAAGGCACTTTCCTCAACACAATAAAGGCTATATACAGCAAGCCAATAGCCAAAATCAAAGGAAATGGTGAGATACTCAAGGAAATTCCTCTAAAATCGGGAAAAAGGCAAGGCTGCCCACTCTCTCCATATCTCTTCAATATAGTACTCGAAGTTCTAGCCAGAGCAATAAGACAACAAAAGGAGATCAAGGGTATCCAAATGGGAAAGGAGGAAGTCAAATTATCCCTATTTGCAGGTGATATGATAGTGTACATAAGTGACTCCCAAAATTACACCAAAGAACTACTACAGCTGATAAACACCTTTGGCCAATTGGCTGGATACAAAATTAACTCAAACAAGTCAGTAGCCTTCTTATATACAAATGACAATCATGCAGAGGAAGAAATTAGAAAAACTACACCCTTCACGTTAGCCACAAGAAATATAAAATATTTTGGAATTACTCTAACCAAGCAAGTGAAGGACTTGTTCGAAAGAAACTTCAAAACTCTGAAGAAAGAGATTGAAGATGACATTAGAAGATGGAATGATCTTCCTTGCTCGTGGATCAGGAGAATTAACATAGTAAAAATGGCCCATCTTACCAAAAGCAATTTACAGATTCAATGCAATCCTTATCAAAATACCTACACAATTTTTTAAAGACATTGAAAGTTCAATTCTCAACTTCATATGGAAAAACAAAATACCTACAATAGCTAAAACAATCTTGTACAATAAAAGGTGCTCCAGAGGAATCTCCATACCTGATCTCAAGCTATACTATAAAGCAACAGTAATTAAAACATCATGGTACTGGCACAGCAATAGGCTGGTTGATCAGTGGAATCGAATCGAAGACCCAGATATGAATCCACACACATATGATTACTTGATCTTTGACAAAGAAGCAAAATCTATTCACTGGAAAAAGGCTAGCATCTTCAACAAATGGTGCTTGTCTAACTGGATGTCTACGTGTAAAAAAATGCAATTAGACCCATATTTGTCACCATGCACGAAACTCAAATCTAAGTGGATTAAATACCTCAACATAAAACCAGAGACACTAAGTCAGTTAGAAGAAAAAGTGGGGAAGAGCCTGGAACGCATTGGCACAGGAGACAACTTCCTAAACAGAACACCAACGGCCCAGGCCTTAATGTAAACAATTAATAAATGGGACCTCATGAGGCTGAGAAGCTTCTGTAAGGCAGGAGACACTGTCAAGAGAACAAAGCGGCAGCCTACAGACTGCGAAAAGATCTTCACCAACCCTACATCTGACAAAGGTCTAATATCCAAAAAATATAAAGAACTCAAGAAATTAAACACCACCAAACCAAATAACCCAATTGCGAAATGGGGCTCAGAACTAAACAGAGAATTCTCAACAGAGGAATATCGAATGGCTGAGAAACACTTAAAGAAATACTCAGCGTCCTTAGTCATCAGGGAAATGCAAATCAAAACAACTTCCACCTTACACCCATTAGAATGGCTAAGATCAAAAATTCAAGTGACACCACATGCTGGCGAGAATTTGGAGAGAGAGGAACACTCCTTCATTGCTGGTGGGAATGCAAACTAGTACAGCCACTGTGGAAATCTATCTGGCACTATATCAGAAAACTGGGAATAGGGCTTACTCAAGACCCAGCTATTCCACTCCTTGGAATATACCCAGAAGATGCTCCAGCACACAACAAGAACATTTGCTCAACCATGTTCATAGCAGCCTTATTCATAATAGCCAGAAACTGGAAACACCCTAAGTGTCCCTCAGTAGAAGAATGGATAAAGAAACTGTGGTACATTTACACTGTGGAATACCACTCAGCTATTAAAAACAAGGAATTCCCGGAATTTGTGGACTAGAAATGATCATAATGAGTGAGTTAACCCAGAAGCAGAGTCAAATGGTATATACTCACTTATATCTGGACACTAGTCCAACTGATATGTCCCATGAAAGTCTTCACTTACCAGGAAAGTGGGACAGAGGGGAGGACATCCTATTGGGAGTCTAGGTGAGAGAAGCATGGGAGAATGAAGAAATAGAAGGATCCAGAGGGTCCTAGAAACTTACAAGAAGAACATTATGATGGGCAGATTTGGGCCCAGGGGTCCTGCTCAAACTATGGCACGGGCCAAGGACAATACAGGCCGTAAACTTCAAACCCCTACCCAGATCTAGCCAATGGACAGGACATTCTCCACAGTTGAGTGGAGAGTGGGATATGACTTTCACATGTACTCTGGTGCCTCACATTTGACCATGTCCCCTGGATGGGGAGGCCTGGTGGCACTCAGAGGAAAGATAGCAGGCTACCAAGAAGAGACTTGATACCCTATGAGCATATACAGGGAGAAGAGGTCCCCCTTCAGTCACAGTCATAGGGGAGGGGAGTAAGGGGAAAATGGGAGGAAGGGAGGAATGGGAGGATACAAGAGATGGGATAACAATTGAGATGTAATATGAATAAGTTAATAAAATATATTAAAATAAATAAATGGCCTAGTTATCATTGACTGTCAATTTGACACAGCCTTGAGTTGTTGAGAGAGGAACTACTTAGATCAGATTGGCTTGTGGGCATGTTTGGCCAGGTGAGTCTTCATTGGTAATTGATGTGAGAGGATCTAGTCCACTTATGGGTAGCATTATTCCCAGGGCAGGTGGCCCTGGTGAAGGAGAGATAAACCTGTTTTTTAGGATCTCAAGTGTGGGATCGGAATGGTCTTGTGAGAGAACAGGTGAGGTTAATCCACTAGAAGACCCACCTCGTGCGGGAGCTTCATTGTTGCCAGCTAAAAAGATCCCATGAATGGACTCTGGGAGGAGATATATAAATGAACCCAGAACTGAAGGCGGGGCTTTTTGGAAACTTTGGAATAGCTTTGGGTGTTCATTGCTGCACTTCGAGAAGCTCCTAGAGAGAACCACTTGAGGGAATGCTTCAGGGCTCCGGCTCCTGCTGAGGTTCTGGGTTCTGGTTACTCTAGGTTCCAGCAGAAGAAATCCTACAGATTGTGCCAAGAGAATCGTTCCTCAGAACTGATATCCTTAAGGTTTTGTTATTGTGTCCATTAATCCTCATTTCCTATTGTTTTGGTTAGTCGGGTTATAAGTGGCAAATGCTCAGTCACTAAGTTGTTAATAAAATATATTGGTTAAAAAAAATTGAGCCTACACCCTGGCCTATATAAAGAAGCTGGCTAAGCATGAGCTGAAATGAGCCAAGAAAACAGCATCCTACTGTGGTTTCTAGTTCAAGATCCTGTTTGAGTTTGTGGCCTGACTTCTCTCAATGATGGACTATGGTCTATGAGCTGAAATAAACTCTTTGCTTCCCTAAGTCACATTTGGTCAAGTATCTTATCACAACAGAAAGGTAACTAGAATGAAATGAAGTTCAAAAGAACAAACTAGATGTAAATGTATTAATTAATCGATTATGGTATTTCTTCTGAAGTGAAACTTTTCCTCCTGGAAGGGAAGACTAGAGAGGGGCTCATAAACCAGGAAGCTTATGAAACTTAGGACACTTAAGAAGCTTAGAAAGGTGTATGATTCGCATGGCCCTTCCTCAAGGTTATAAAAAGCAGTCAACAGTCTCTCCAGGCCTTGAGGCTCTAATGGAGCTGCATGCAGGTTGTGCAGTTGCTTTTGAGTAATTAGCGTAACCCCAATAAATAACCCCAATAAATTCTCTGATTCACCAAACTAAACTTAGATAAAATAATTTCTTTGTTCTGTCATTAGTGTCACATCTGTGATGAACAGACATTTGTTTCTGTCTTCCCAGGGTAAGTCACACATTATGTGAAACAGTCGAAACTCAAAAGCCTTATGAAGAGTATGGGGAGGGGTCAGTGGTAGAACATCTGTATAGCATGCACAAGGCCATTTTTTGCACTGCTCAAACAAGTCATTATGTGAAACTACAAGCACAAGCTATAGAATGATATGTCCAAGAAGCCATGCAAAAAAGAAGGAAGGAAGGAAGGAAAGAAAGAAAGAAACAAAAAAAGAAAGAAAATGCTGGAGGAGAGCTGGGAGAGGTGGTCCAATGATTAAGAGTGCCTGTTGCTCTTGCAGAGGAACTGGGTTTGATTCCCAGCACCCACATTGTGGCTCACACCCATAGGGTAACTCCAGCTCCAGAGACTCTGATGCCTTCTTCTGACTTCCTTGGACACTAGGCATGGATGTGGTGTGCATACATACATCCAGGCAAAACACTGACACATACTAAATAAATCCTTAATTTGTGAAAAAAAAATGCACAAAGCAATATTATGTGTGCTATATGGATAACTGTGTAAGTAGTAAAAGTATAAAAATCTTGCTCAGGAAATATATACATAGACATTAGATCGTGGTAAAGTGGCATAAGCCTATCAACCCAGAAGGTTGAAACAAGAGAAAATCAAGTTTGGAGCCAACTGGACTAAGATGTTCCCTCAAAATAAAGAGAGAGGAAAAAAGAAGAGGGAGTGGAGGAAGAAAGGAGGAAAGAAGGAAGAAAGGAAAGAAAGAGGAAAGGAGGAAGAGAAAAAACAAAAGAAAGGAGAAAAGAAAAAGAAGAAAGCAATACCTTCTGAGACAGTGGAAACATGAAGGGGCTAAGGAAGAGGCACTTGGAGGACTCCACACACATTGATAATACTCGTTAGCGGGACTCAGGGGGTACTGTCACGGGTTTATTCTGTCCTCCGTGTGTTTGAAATATTTCATAAATTCAAAACATTAAAAAAAGAAACAACCAGGGGAGATGATTGCTCTAACGTGGGTGTGCAGTCAGGAAGGGAGTCAGGGATGACTCAGGTTGTCTAGCTGGTGCTGATGTCAATGACACAGGGAGATGCTCAGAAGCTAGCTTCATGGAGGATGGGGAGCTGGAATTCAGACATGACAAGCTTCAAGAAATAATAGAGCAGAGAGGCACACCAAGATGTGTCACGCTGGAGGTCAGGACAGGAAACTAGCTTGCAAAGACTGACAAATCAGGTCATTTCCCCTAAGCGACAATGTCTCATGTGTCCCAAGGGCTAGGCCAGTAAAGTATTTAGCAGAAAAGCCATTCAAAAGGAGAGGAGGAGGAACAGTGATGAGCTCAGACAATGAGGACTGGGAAAAGGTTGCCAAGTGACAGAGAGCTCCCGGGCTGAGCAGCAAGGGGGATGTGGTAGTTGACCATTTCAGAAAATGAGGAATGAAAAGGAGGGCAATGTTATATATTATTTATGGATATAGCTAGCAAAAGTGCAAAAACTATTATAGTGATGGGAAGCACTGACTATGTACAAGAAAATACATGTGTATAAACATACCTGAATTCCATATAGGCTTATATGTTATAATGTGTACATTGTAGAGTGTTTTCATCACTCACAATACTAATTAATGTGCTCTCCAAAGTCTCTCCCAGTGAATAAACATGTTTACTTACCTATGTGTGATTGTGGCATATACATGATGATATATGTCAGTGTAGATGTTTTGTATTTGGGATGATCTCAGGCCCTATGTTTTCATGATAGAGTTATGCTTAGAAAGCTATTCACTAGAAGTACTGCGAGGACTAGAAGAAAACAAATACGCATCAACTCTAAGATGCATTCAGCCATTTCAAGGGAAACGTGACCCTGAAGTCAATAGCCATTAAGAATCAGATTCAAAGCAACGGGTCCTCCAAGTGCAGTAAACTTGAAAACTGCCCCCTAACTACTAATGGAAAAGCAACATCTGGAGAGAGCTGGGCACCAAGCAGAACACATTAAATGAAGTCCCCTGAGCTAGAGGGAGACAGCATCGGCAAGAAACAGGGAGCTGGAGGAGTGTTGTCACAGAACAAGCTTAGCAACAATTCTCACAGGTACTCGGCCAAGGGATACTCCTTCCCCTCCCCTCTTAAAATATTCATTGATTTCATTTCATGTGTGTGTATGGTTGTGACTGGGTGTAGGCACACCAAGTGGGTGCAGTGCCCTTGGAGGTAAGAAGAGACATCAGATCCCCTGGTTGTAAGCCATCTTATGGGTGCTGGGAACCAAACTGTGAGGGCAGTAAGCATTCATTCTGAAGCACAGAGCCAGCTCTCCAGCCCTGTTCTCCCCCTCCCCTCACCACCACCACCCCGCCCTGCCCCTTTGCAGTGCTGGAGTGGAACCCAAACACTGTCACTGAGCCATTTCCCCAGCACCAAAGGGACACCCATTTATTTTATTAAAATTATTTCTACCTGTTTATTTCTTTGAAGTATGGTTGAATGAAGGCTACAACGCACATGTGGAGGTCAGAGGACATCTTGCAGGAGTCACTTTTCTCCATGTGAGTCCCAGAGAAGGAGCTTGGGGTTTCAACCTTACGGCCAAGCACCCTTATCCAATGAGTCATCACGCCAGGCCTTGCCAGCCCGTGTTTTTGATTGTCAGGGAGAAGGTCTTACAGTGTAGCCCAGGCTGGCCTTTTACTCCCTACTTCGATCAGGTTTGCCTAGAACTTGTGATCCTCCTACTTCAGTATCTGAGGTACTATGATTTCAAGCATGAGCTGCCACACTTGGCAAGGGACAGCCTTGAAATTTATATGTACAGTTAGAATAACATCAGGAACTCAATATATAATATTCATTTGAATTCCAGTTGACTGGCAAGCAGCAAAAATGGTTTATTGGCAAATAAACTGGTTCTCAAAACTATTAATGTGTGACTCACCAGCTTTATAAGTTTTCTGAAACACCAAAATGCCTAAGGTAACATATGCAAGAGATTGAGGGATTTTTTTTAAATTTAAAAATTAACTTAAGCCAGGCCTAGTGGCGCACGCCTGTAATCCCAGCACCTGGGAGGCAGAGGCAGGAAGATCATTGTGAGTTTGAGGCCAGCCTGGTCTACAAAGCCAAGAATATATATATATTAACTTCAGCTATCTTGTGTTTTTAGAGTTTTTTAAATATAAAATATGATAGACAAGAATCAAAGTTTACAAATGCCAGCAGTGCCCTTGTGTCTTCTCAGCGCAAGTGCTCTGAACATGAGGAAAAATCATGCCGAGTGGGAATTTTCAGTCACTCTTATCATCTAACACATCTAACATGGCATGGGGCACCTGCCATGTGCCAGGCATTGTGCTAGGCACAGTGGTAGATGCTGGAGCTACCTAAATGAAACAGGGCCTCTGCTTGCCCAAAACTTATACTGTGCTGAGGGGGTGGGGGATGGGAGGTGGAGGAAGGGGTGGTGGTGGTGGTGGGAGAATGGGGATGGGACTACAGGACACAGTATGCAAAACATTTAAGTGGTTTGTGCTGTGGGGAGCAAACAGGTTAGACAGAAAAAATAGCAAGCCTGGGGGGAGGGGAGGGAATGGGCTGCAATTTTAGAGAAGGAAAGCATTTCAGTAAAGGAGAGCAGGGCGGGAGCCTTGCAGCTACCTGACAGCATTCCAGACAGAGGGGGCAATCAATGGAAAGGCGGCCTGAGGCATGCTTGAAGAAAGAGCAAGGAAGCTAGTAGGCCTGGTGTGACTGGGCCGAGGAGAGCACAGAGGTCACAGGAGGTGAGGGTATAGAGTCATCCAAAGGACCTGGGGGGTTGTTAAGTGAAATGAGAAGCATCGTGGTTTCTGAGCTGACTTCTGTGAGATGACTTTCCTTTGGTTGTTGTGTTGTGGCCACTCCAAAGGGGCCAAGGCTGCAAGCTCAGATGCCACTGAGAGGCTGATATTCTCAGTAGGAGATATGGTTTTCTCAGAAGAGATAATGGAGCTTTGGACCCTAGCATTAGTGGTGATGTGGGAACTGGGAACTGCTCTTCTGCTTGAAGGTAGAATCGCCAGGGTTTCTTTGTGGGTTGGATGCAACATGTGGAAGAAGAAGACAGGGTGGCACAAATGGTTTAGGTCTGGTAGCTGGAAACTGTTTCTGGACATTAACTGATATGAAGTAGACATGGTGACATCTACTTGCAATCCTAGCACTCAGGAGGCTGCAGCAGAAGGATTTATGTGACTTTAAGTCCTGCCTGGGCTACATAGTGAGGCCCTGCCTTATAAAGAAAACTGATGGAAGCATCATTGAGAAATCTTATACACATGCAAACCCAATTTGTATTGAGTTATCATTGTAAACAAGGTTCATTCTATTTGTCTGTCTACATATAGTCACCAGTCCACTATATTTATATTTTATCAAATTATTTACATTAATTTTAAATTATTCTATTTATTTGATAGATTCAGATGCAGTTTGAATCCCACACACTCTGGGTTTGTGGATCTATAATTTTTTTTTCTTGCAGTCAAATATCCTGGGCAACGAGAATAAGGCAAGCTGTGTACATAACACAGGACCACTTGCATATAGATGAACAGACTATGCATCTCCACGGTGGGGGGGGGAAGGGGGGATCATTCATACATGGCTACAGTGTGATCCTCCTTCTCTTGTTCCCTGTGACAACTCGAGCAGCACACAGTTATAGTACAGCATCCTGAAAATGTATGTCAGAAACTAGTTGTTGGGGAAGTCAATGAGTTTCAGTAGGAAGCTGAGTTCAAAAGTGCTTCCTGGTGAGCATGTATTCATACCCCTGCTGATCTCTCCAAGAGCTCTCTGGGCACAGCATAGCATCTTATGAGGCAGGTGATTAGATAATAAGAACTACATCAATGTGGTCCCCTTTACCTCATTGCTTCCAACCCCCTGGCTTCCTTGGCATCCTCTTCACCATTAGCCATCCTCCTGTTAATTCCCCCAATGCCCCGCAAAAATAAATAAATAAATAAATAAATAAATAAATAAATAAATAAATAAATAGAGTGACAGGGCACAAGGAAAAGAAATTTGTAAAAACAGACACTATCTGTCATATGGCTACTGTTTTACCAGTAACTTTTGTCTTTTTACCAGGGAAATTTTATGTGCAATGTAAAAGCAAAGAAGGTGGCTTTTAAAACATTCATTTTATGTGTTTAAGTGTTTTGTTTGTGTGCATGCACCACATCCATGTCTGGTGCCCACTGAGTTCAGAAGAGGCCTCAGATGCCCTGGAGAGGGAGTTACGGATGGTTGTGTGCCACCCTATGGGTGCTAGTAACCATATCTGAGTCCTCTGCAAGAGTATCTCTCTAGCTCCTATCTTTTGACTTTGTAAATATAATACTTTGAGAATTCTAGAATGTAGTTTGATCCTATCCACTTCCCACTCTAACTCCTTCCATACCCACTTCTCAGCATGTCCCTTTCCCAACATCACATGGACCCTTAACATTTTTTTAAAAATATTTTATGTGTAGAAGTGATTTGCTTGAATATGTATGTGTACCACCTGTGTGCCTGGTGTCTGTGGAGGCCAGGAGAGGGTGTCAGACCCTCTGGCACTGGAGTCACAGACAGTTGTGAGCCACCATGTGGATGCTGATAATTGAACCCAGGCCCTTTAAAAAGAGCACCCAGGGCTTTTAACCACTGTGCCATCTCTCCAGGTTCCTCCTTTTTCACCTCCTCCTCCTTCTCCTCCTTTTTCTTCTTCGATAATGCACTGAGCCTAATTGGTGCTGCCCTTATACACATGGGGGTGGGTCACATGGACAGCCTACCATTGGCCACATCCCCAAAGATAATTGACCAGCAGCCAACAACTGCCAATAGCTCCTCAGGTTGGGGTACGGCCTTGAAAGCTCCTCTCCCAGCCTGTCCCGCCAAGACAGGGTTTCTCTGTGTTAGCCTTGGCTATCCTGGACTCACTTTGTAGACCAGGTTGGCCTCGAACTCACAGCGATCTACCAGCCTCTGCCTCCTGAGTGCTGGGATTAAAGGCATGTGCCACCACCGCCCAGTCCCAGGCTGGAATTTTGACTGGCTTGATTTTGTGCAGGCAACCCCAGCTGCTGTGGCACTCTTGAATACAACCCTGTTGTGTCCAGAAGATGGCATTTCACAGCATTCCTCTCCATATTTTTACATTCTTCCATCTCTTCTTCTTTGCTGTTCCCTGAGCCATTGTCAAGGGTTGATGGAGATGTCTCATTTAGGGCTGAGCACTCACACCCACTTATTAACCCTTTTTGACCAGTTATGGACCACTGTATTAACTGCTGCCCACGGCCAAAAGAATCTTCCTGAGCAAAGTTGAGAGCAGCACTGATCTATGGGTAGAAACAAGTGTTTAGAAGGAGGTTTGCCAACAGAGCCACTCAGCAAACTAACAATAGCAGGTTCCTCTAGAGCCTATGATCTCCCCTGTCACAGGCTTTTGACTCAGACATGAAATCCCTCATATAGAATCAAGAGAGAAATTGGTTGCCCCCAAACAGCCTTGCCACTATTTTACCAGGAAGCACACCTGGCTTGTTATTGTAGCATGCATAGCATGCAGCAGCAGCTTCCCCCCAAACCAGCATTCCACATAGTACCTTTCAGCACTATGAAAGCTTGCCGGCAGGGAGGGCTTCCCAATCAATGCCAGATTGATTTGTCAGTGTCTTACAACTCAAGTATGTTGCCTTACCATCTACTTACAATACAAACACAGTCCTTAAGCCTAACTGAATAATATACAAATCAAAGCAAAACTACCATGAGATGTGTGTATACACACACACACACACACACACACACACACACACACACACACACACACACAAATAGAGGAAATGAAATAAGAGAAAATAAGCACTAAATAAGAACACTTCATAGATTACTGGTCCAGCTATGCTGAGCTGAAAGATGACCTTCTTAGTTCCTTCTGGCTCTAGCAGGCTGTGTGTGGTCTGAGGGAGAGGCAAGCTGATCACTGCAGCCTCACAGATGTCACTGGTGAGATGGTGATTGGGACTGACATTGGATAGTTGCCAAAGCTGGGCTTGCATTGTCTCCACCTCTCATACACTTGGGGGCTCAGCACATGGGCAGTTTTAGACCTATGTATGGTAGACCCAGGATAGCTAGCTAGGATGCTTATATGACAGCCAAGGGCTCCAACAAAGGTCTTTCAAAGAGCACACAAGTACTAGAACACTCTTTCCATCCTAGTATCAGAAGTTATATGGTGTGAACTCCGACTTAGTCACAACTCCACCCAGACTCTAACAAGGACAGCACAGACCCTTTCCTTTTGAGGCAGGACCATTATGTATGGTGGGCCACCTATGCAGAACCATAGGGCTCCTCGCTCACAAGGTCTCTGTGCTTGGCTTCATGCTGTCTTATTGCTGTCTTGAAATTCATAATAAATGGTGAGCATGAGCCCCTGCATTTTCACTTCTCCCTGGGCCTAGCAGATTTAACAGCCACTTTTGCCTTGAAAGGAGAAACACCAGAGCCACACTGTGAAGAGAGCCCACAAGATGGGAGGTATCGTTGCAGATATCTTTGGGGAATACAGTCTACCAGTTAATCCTTAAGTGAATAGTGTGGGCCAAGGCACTTTATCTCATTGCGTTTCCATAAGCAGGTAAGCCAAGTGCTGTTAGTATTTCCATTTTTGCAATCTAATAGAGGGTGGAGGAACAAGTTGTGACTCTGGCCCCCTACTACTTACCAACTACATTACCAGCTACCTAGTCATGTTGATTAGCAGCCTCAATGACCCTAACCATGTGGGTTGTGTCTATGCTTGGTCTCTACAATGGCCAGACATCAGAAGTTCTCATACTGCCTGCTTCATAGTAGAGGTTCAGTTCATTTTAACCCCCTCCCTTTCCATTGATGTAGCCCTTCCAGTTTGGGGGCATCAGTAGAAGGTTTTTTATCGTCATTAATGACTTTTCTGTCCTTGTCCTTTGGTTTGTAAGATGGCCTCACCTTCTGAGTGGTTTGTATTCCTGTATCTAGATGGGACCCAGCCTTGGCGCCTGTACAAAATACACTTTGGTAGTAGCACTTTGCCCTACCAGCTAGTCACTGTAAAAGGCAGGAGGTCTGTTCCAAGTTCCACACCTTTGCCTTCCCTGTCCCCTTCTTGCTTTGAGCCTACTTCCTGAAACATTCCGGGAACAATGTACCTGTTCCACAGAGGCTCCTGAAAGTCTCAGTTTGCTCTTTTCAACTCTGTTCCCAGGGTTAGTGTCCTAGTTTGTTTTCCGTTGCTGGGATAAACATCATAACTAAAAGCACTTTTGGAAGGAAGAGTTTTATTTTGCTTACAGTTCCATGTCACAGTTCATCACTGAGGGAAGCCAGAGCAGGAACTCAAGTAGGGCAAGGACCTGGAGGCAGGCGCTGAAGCAGAGGCCATGGAGGAGTGCTGCTTACTGGCTTGCCTTCCATGGCTTGTACAATCCTTAAGGAATTTACATTTACATTAGAGAAGCAATCCCTGATGCTTTCTGTAACATTTGAAATACTTAAGCACACATTGGCAGCTCCATAGGCCTATTACTGCATTCTTGGAAGAGAAAAGGCATCTTTAAATCCACAAAGTGCTATGTGGAGAGAGTACTTTTTCTTTTCTTTTTTAATGTTTAAGTGTGTGTGTGTGTACATGGACACAGGTGTATGTGTCAGTGTGCATGAAGAGGCCCAAGGAGGACCTTGAATGCCTTCTTCCATTTTGCTCATAAAGAGTATTATTGTTCATTCTTTTTTTTAAAAAAATTATTTATTTTTATTCTATGTGCGTTGGTGTTTTGCCTGCATGTATGTCTCTGGGAGGGTGTCAGATCTGGAGTTACAGACAGTTGTGAGCTGCTATATGGGTGCTGGGAATTAAACCCAGGTCTTTTGGATGAGCAGTAAGTGAGCCATCTCTCCAGCCCCTGCTCATCGTTCTTTTAAGATGGGGTCTTGCTATGTAGCTGAGGGCAGTTCTCCCCAAATGCTAGGATGAGTGTGCATCATCATGGCCCATGGGAATGTATCTTTATAATACCTTTTGAAGAAAGTGAATTTATTTATTTATTTTTAAAATATTATTTATTTATTTATTTTCTGAACAGAGTGCTCTGTCTTCATGCACACCAGAAGGGGGATTTAGATTCCATTACGGATGGCTGTGAGCTGCCATGTGGTTGCTGGGAATTGAACTCAGGACCTCTCGAAGAGCAGCCAGTGCTCTTAACTGCTGAGCCTGAGCCATCTCTCCAGCCCCTGAAGAAAGTGGATTTAGAAAACATGAAAACATTTGTGACTTTGTCTAGGAAGATAAGAAATCTCCCATTATACTAATGGCACTGCCATTCCAATATTATATGCTCAGCAAGGTTTCTGTTATTTAAAACCATCTTATAATTGCAACAGGGCTCTCCATACACATCTTCATATGCTACACATATTATTACACTCAATATAAATTAGTGCATGGTGGCGCACTCCTTTAATCCCAGCACTCGAGAGGCAAGGGCGGGTGGATGGCTGTGAGTTCAAAGCCAGCCTGGTCTACAAAGGGAGTCCAAGACAGCCAAGGCTACACAGAGAAACCCAGTCTCAAAAAAAAAAAAAAAATTTGTGGTGATACACTCACAGTATAGTGATACAGTATAAAAAAATCAATGGACTTGCTCTCCAGAACAGTTGGCTTTCTGGACATTCTATGGCATATCTGCAAAAGGCCTGTCTCTGCCAACTACCAGGTGACTCGTCTTTCTTGGCTTCTTCATCTGTAAAATGGGAAAAACTGATCTCAAATCTGCCTACCTCTCAAAATTGTTCTGAGGACTGAAATAGATATGGACACTGAGCTGGGGAGATGGCTCAGAGGTAAAGAGCACCTATTGCTCTTGAGGAGGACCTCCCCCAGGTTTGATTCCCTGAACTCATATGGTGGCTCAAAATCATTCATAATTCCAGTTTCATGGGATCCGATGCCATCCTCTGACCTGTGCAAGCATCAGTCATGCATGTGGTACACACATATACATGTGAACAGAATGCTCATATGCATTAAATAAATAGATACATAAATCTTAAAAAAATGAAAAAAAAAAGGGATATGGGCACGAGTGTGTTTTGGAGGTTATTCAGCTCCCCACAATGACCATTCAGTTGTTATAAAGACATTAACAAAGCTCAAAAGGTGGGTGCAGTATTATGATTGCTTCTGCTGTTTTATTTTTGTCATTCACATAACACTCATTATATTCACATTGGAAAAGGCTCACACAATTTGTCCTGAATAGCTTTTATGGTCCTGAGCCTTCTTCTAAGCCTGCCCTGCATTTGACTGTTGAGCATGTGAAATGTGGCTCATGTAATGGAGGGATGAAATGTATAATGTTGTTTAATTAACATATACTTAAACATACAAACTAGCAGGGTTCAGGTGTACACATTTGCAGTCCCATTTGGATAATAAAATGGAAAGGCCCCTTGCTTCTTACCTCTACTGTCCACTCACGAGACACCTTCCAAACCCCTTAATTCACATATAAGGACATAAGCATAGGCATCATTTTTTCATAAGTAAAATGATTTCACAGCTTCTTCTCCCTCCGTCTCACCATGTCCTCCTCCTCCCTTTTTTTTCTTTGAGACCCACTATTTTTATGCTCTCAAACTCTCTATGTACTTCAGAGTAGCTTCAAACTTCAAACTCACAATCCTCCTGCCTCAGCCTTCTAATTTCTGGGATTGCAGGCATGCATCACCATGCCTGGTTAGGATACTGATAAGGTGACAGGTAAATTTGTGAGAAGCATCCAAGCTAATTTGACAAATGTTGACAAGATGTCACCCAGTGAAATATTCTCTTGGGGCCAGGCGGTGGTGACACACACCTTTAATCCCAGCACTCGGGAGGCAGAGGCAGACAGATCACTGTGAGTTCGAGGCCAGCCTGGTCTACAAAGTGAGTCCAGGACAGTCAAGGCTACACAGAGAAACCTTGTTTTGAAAAAGAAAGAAAGAAAGAAAGATCCTCTTAGAGGCTGGAGAGCTGCCACTACAAATTTCTCTTTATCATGTGAGTGAAGTTCTGTCTGAATCCCACTCATTCATCAATGTCCGGCTCTAACAGCCCTTCCTTCAGAAGTGCTCCATCGATGTGATCTCTAGCACGTTAAAGAAAAAACTGTAGTAAGCTCTTTATCATAGATTCCCTTGTATCACAAACACACTCTCATTAAACATGCTATTTGTGTGTGTTTGTGTGAAGGAAACAGACAGTGCCATTAATCCATCATCCTCTCAGCAGATAGCACCACTCTTGATGTGTAAGTAATTAAAGAGAAGTCCTAAAGCGGAAAATGTAAAACCTACACTCTCACCAATGAGCATGGAGCCTGCAACACGGCCAGATGGTGTTTGCGCACCGTCAGCGTGACATATGCTTCCCATGGCTCTGAAGAAATTGCTACTTCTCTAGCTCTAGCTCTTACCTTTCAGTTCAATCCATCAGCATCCAGGGCCTTTAAAAGAATTCTGATCTTTGAATACATTAAGTCTATCTCCATCTTCAGGATATTCCTTGCGTTCTTGCTCCACCTGCAGCAGCCCCTCCCCAGGATTCAGCTCAAAGAGGCTTTTCTTGACCATATCAGCTACATAAAGCCCCCAACTCCACTGACTCTTAGTCATATCAATTTAACTCTCTGTATGCAATGTGTTTTCCTGAAATAAACATGCTCGATTGTTTACAATGAAATGCCAGCTCCTTGAGAAGAGGGATTTTGTCATATTCAATGCTATGTTACCTTCTGTGGCTGTGAAAAAGCCTTCAGCACTAAGGATACTTTTGGCTAAGGGTAACAGAATACTTGACTACACAGAAGAGACAGAAAAGGCTGGAGTTGGTAGAGCACTTGTGTAACATGCACAAAGCCGTAGGTGTGATCCTCAGAACGGCATCTTTCAGGCTTGAGTTCAAGGCAAGCTTTAGCTTCATAGAGAGTGTCAAGGCAGCTTGGCACAGAGGGGGGGGGGGAGGGAGAGAGAGAAACAGAGAGACAGAGACATAGAGACACAGAGAGACAGAGAGACAGAGACAGAGAGAGACAGAGGCAAACATAGAGAAACAGACACAGAGAGAGAGACAGGGAGAGACTGACTCAAGGATTAATTTTCCTTCTATGAAAAGAAATTCAGAGCTACATAGTATGAAAGTAGAATTGATAGCTCAGCACTGCTGAATTCTGGTTTGGCTTCTTTGAAGTTGTTTTGGTCTTCCCTCTTCAGTACAGCTGCCCAGGGCTGACTCTTCAAACGCAAAAATACATCCTCTTGAGAGGAATGAGGGACAGAGGTCTCACTGTCTGTCTGTCTGTATGTATGTATGTATGTATGTATGCATGCATGTGTTTTATGTGTATTGTATAGGACTATGCTCCAAGGCAAACTGTTGCCATCTTTAGATGTCCAGCAGGGCCTGCTTTCTAAAGATTGTCAAAGCTGGCCTTGTTCACTATTGACTCTTGGAAATAGGGAGTGGAGAAGGTCACAGGACCCCTCCTAACCAGTTCTATCCTAATTGTACATGGCCTCGTGGAAGGCATAGAGGATGTAAATCGGGACGGATAGGGAAGGGGGATAGCTGGCTATGTTGTTGCTGTGGGGGAAGCTATCTTCCCTGCTGGGGGCAGACCATTCACTGTGTCTGCTTTCAGATCACGTACAATCTGGCCAGTAACAGCTCACCTATTGCTCTGTGAGTCTAATAATTATTTTGGCTCCCCAGGTACATTTTCTTGGAACCATATCTTTGATTGTCACTGGGACCTTAGCAGGAGGGGGTCGATGTTGGCCAGGGAAGGAATTTTAGCAACAGTGTGTAAATGTTTTGCCTGAATGTGTACCACACGTGTGCTTGGTGACTGAAGAGGTTAAGAAGCACTCGATTGGTCCCCTGAACTGGAGTTAAGGGTGGTTGTGAGCCACAGTGCAGGTGCTGGGAATGGAACTCATGGCCTCTGCAAGAGCAACCAGTGCTCTTGACTTCTAAGCTGCCTCTCTATCCCCAGAGGAGACTGGATTCTGCAGAAGGCTCTGAAAATTGAACCTATGAGGTAAGAATGACCATACAGGAATACACACACACACACACACACACACACACACCACAACGACACACACACAGCACAAGCGAGAGATAGATATAGAGAGAGGGAGATGATGATAGATAGAGAGAGAGAGAGAGAGAGAGAGAGAGAGAGAAAGAGAGGGGTCAACATTTTCCACATTTGTCCAGACTGCAAAGAACACCTACACAAGTACTTTGTTATGGAAACAGGTGTATGGGAACAGACTCCAGAATCCAGGAACCCATAAAAGACCAAATCTCTTAGCAGCAAGCCTATTCAACCACCTTCACATTGGTCCTGATAAAGCACAGGTGGAGGGTTCTTCCAGGACCTGGTGAAGGCTCAATTTGCTTAACAATCATATTATGAACTTATCAAACAAGCGTACCTCCCTTATAACCTGACTAGCATAAATTGGAGGAAAACAAGATTAAAGAACACAAAAATGAAACCTGGGTATCAGCAGGATTTCTTCTGCTGGAACCTGGATCAACTGGAACCCTAACCTCAGGCGGAGCCCAGAGCAGCAGTCCAAGCTTGGAGCAGCAGCTGAAATCCCAAGCCCCAGAAGCCTTCACTGGAGAGGTTCTTGTGAGGAGGAGCGTCTAGAAAGCCAGTGATGAACAGCCACTCAATCCCACGTCTCCAAAGACCCCTTTCCTCCTGTTTTTGGCTCACATTTATAGCTCCTTTCAGAATTTGTTCAAGGATGTTTTTCAGCTGGTAACAGCCAAGCTCCAGACAAAGTGGTTCGACTACTAAGGGGATAAACATCCCCTGCTCTCTCACAAATCTGTTCCTCATCCCACACTTGGGATGTAAACAAACAAACAAACAAAAAAACATGTTTATGTCTCCTTCATCTGGGACCTAGAATTCCTGTAAAGGGACAGGCATTGTTACATGTTGACCTCACTCGGTGTGTGTGTGTGTAATGTAGGAACTGTTACTTGCAGGTGGATCAGCACCATCTCATGCCATGTGTTCGATGGATGATGAGTGTCTGTGTGCCTGGCTCTTACTTGGTGAACTCTACAATACTCGAGATGGAGAGGCCTGCTGGGGAAGTTTTCCACCTTGGAGATAACTGCTTCTCCAGCTTCTAAGAAATTGTTTTTCTGAGAGTTGAAGAACATTTTTCTGACTAGGTGTAAAGCATGCATGCTTAAGACACCAACAAGAAGAATCTGGGAGTGCTAGTGACCTTGCAAGCCTTTACTATGAAATGAAAGGCCCCACTTCATTTTATTTTATTTTATTTTATTTTATTTATTTTTTCGAGACAAGGTTTCTCTGTGTTACCCTTGGCTGTCCTGGACTCACTTTGTAGACCAGGTTGGCCTCGAACTCACAGCGATCCGCCTGCCTCTGCCTCCCGAGTGCTGGGATTACAGGCGTGCGCCACCACGCCCGGCTCATTTTATTTTTTAAAGTTTGAAAATGGCCCATCACCAGGAATCCATATGGGCTCTGGGGAAACTCAGAAGCTAAGGCTATGGTCTTCCCAGGGCTAGGGCCACCTACTCCTTGTGAAGACACTGCAGAGAGCTGGGCGTGGTGGCGCACGCCTGTAATCCCAGCACTCGGGAGGCAGAGGCAGTTGGATCGCTGTGAGTTCGAGGCCACCCTGGTCTACAAAGTGAGTCCAGGATGGCCAAGGCTACACAGAGAAACCCTGTCTCGAAAAAAAAAAAAAAAGACACTGCAGAGCTACACAACCCATCATAGGATCTGGAGGCCATCATCACCTGACTCTCATTGTCTGGGCAAACCCCACTTCTAGAAGCCTGTTCCCTCCTTGGGATTGCCCTGTGAGGTGAATGCCTGGGCTAGGAAATGAAGTGGGTTGGGTGCAGGAGCCAGGCGAATCTTTCCTGCAGCAAGCCTGCTCTTCGTCCTTTGACATAGGCAAGACCCAACCAGGCTGAGTACACAATAGGTTGCAAGCAGCTCCATGTTGTTTCCCAGCTTCAAGCTGTCTGGGACCCAGGGGCTTGCTGGGTGAGGGTAATTGAGACTTCTCCCACCCCTTTTCCCTGGTCCAGTGGTCTTTAGGGAGGCAGAGGAGCCTTGGGCCAAGGCACATCGTACTCTTGGAGACATTTCATCACTCACCTCTGACCCCCTCCCGCCCCATACACTCAAGAAAGAAGCTGCCTCATTTCGCCTCCCGGATGCTGCTGCACCAGCAACATCAGCTGCGGGCGGAGCCCCGGTGCTTGTCACTTCCCCCCCTCCCCTCCTTCCCGCGTGACCCTCGCCCCCACCTCCAGCACTCCCTCCCCCTCCAGGAGACACACCCTCCTTCTTAGGCTTTTGGCCACTCAAGGAGAGGGAGCAGGCGCTGCCGCCGCCCTGCCGGACCCAGAGCTTGCAAAAGCTGGAGAGAAAAGGAGGGAAAGGGGAGGAGCGGTGGGCGGGAGGAGGAGCCACGGGAGCTGGGCGCGGAGCGGCGAGCTGAGATGTGGCCGGCCTGCTGGCGTGTAAACACAGGCAGTAGCAGCAGCCGCGGCCGCCCGGGCCCGGGGCATTGAGCGCTCTCGCCGAGACCTGCCCGCCGCCGCTGCCATGGCCGAAGTGCGCAAATTCACCAAGCGGCTGAGCAAGCCCGGCACAGCAGCGGAGCTCCGTCAGAGCGTGTCGGAGGCCGTGCGGGGATCCGTGGTGCTGGTGAGTAGCCGAGCGACTGGGAGTCCCGTGGATGGGGTGGGGGGGAGCACACGCTCACGCCGGGAGCAGCGCGGTGGATTCCCGCGCGCGCGCTGGGGACTGTAAGCAGGATGGGCGCCACAGCGGCCGCCCGGTGCGCTATGAGCTCTCTTTCTTTCTCTCTCTCTGTCTCTCTGTGTCTGTCTCTCTGTCTGTCTCCCTCTGTCTCTGTCTCTATCTGTCTGTCTCTGTGTCTCTGTCTCTGTCTCTGTCTCTGTCTCTGTCTCTGTCTCTGTCTCTCTCTCTCTCTCTCTCTCTCTCTCTCTCTCTCTCTCTCTCTCTCTCTCTCTCGGTTCTAGTTAAGTTTTCGCTCTGGCGACTGGCTGCCCCTGGGGCGGGAGTCTCGGGAATCTGGGGACAGGGCTAGAGCTGCCCCGCCAGCCGGCTCCAGGCTGGAAGCTGGAGGGCAAAGCAGGTCTCACACAGCTGCGGACCAAGCGTGGGTCCCCGCCCCGGCGGGGGTGGCTGAGAGCTGCAGAGCGCACCTCCCGCTCCCCAGGACCCCGCACAAAGAGCTGGAGATGAGGGCGTGAGGAGATCCGGATCCCCCATGGGAGGGCACCTGGGGCAGCCTAGGCGGAAGGATGCGCTGAACCCTTTGCATAGGCACACTCAAGCGCGGATACACGTCGAGTACATACGCACACACGCACACACTCATACACACAAAAAACCCCACCCAAAAAGCCTGGGGCGCCCAAGCTCTGGCGGGTGGTGTGGACAGAGGAAGCACAGCGACTTCCTCCTGCTACTGGGGAGAGGGAGGGCCTGGGTGTTGAGGGGTACTGCCACTAAGGCAGAGGGAGGGGTTGGAAACAACGGGGGGTCTGCGCCTTAATGGGTTTTGAGTCTGTCGCCTCTGAGAGAGGGTGGCCCCTGAAATTCGCTAGCGCTCGGAGGCAAGAAGATGAGGGAAAGACCGGTGTTCCTGTCTTAAGGATGAAGAACCTAGAACCAGACGCCTACCACAGAGAACTGGGGGTGTTTTGGCGGTGGACAGAGCTGGGGGATGGGGATTGGAGAGCCTTCTGACATTCCCCCCAACCCTCCTAACGCACCCTCATTAGCCCTGTTCATATTGCCCAAATCTGGAGGAAAGCCATGGATGGTGAGGGGCACTTGCTCCTTTGCTTTTAAACAACCCCCCATTGCCAGTTATTTATTTATTTATTTATTTTGAACAGGGACCAAGCCTTAAATAAGCGTCGGGACTGGTTCATTAATGTGCGTTTTGCTAGTTTTGCTGGCTTTTGTCTCTTTCTACTCGTGTATTATTTTGTGTCAGTTGCTGTGTTTAAATTTCACCACTTAAGTGAGGGCTTTTTTGTTAGCACAACTTCTCCTGGGAAGGGAACCTCGCAGTTTTTCCTTGTAATTTTTATGTTGATCTTGTAGAATCAGCAATAAAACCAACATTAAAGCGAGGCAAGGGTCCTGATCCTGAGAGTGGGGAACGTTGACATTAGTGGGAGTTCTGGAGGAGGATCAAAGGGAAAATATGTACCTTTGAGATAAAAATCGGATTTCTAATAGCTGCAACTGTGCAGAGCCAAGTGACTTTAAAGAAATCTCTTTATCGTGTCTGGACCCTTGAAGTTTAATCCTGCTGTTTGGTGAAGCTAAACCCAGACTTTTCATGTTATTTTAAAGGATTTGGCTTATTGTATATTTCACTTGGATTTTGGAGCAAGAACCTGTTGAGGTCAGATCAGAACTTCACTTGTCATCTCAGCCATTTAAGAGAGCAGCCGCACAAGCTGTGTGCAAGGCATTTATACCAGGCTGTCTTCCTCAGTGGTTATCAGCAAGTGATCCAGACAGCCTAGAACAAGGATGGTTTTTCTAAAATCATAAAGAAACCCTTCCCTGAACAGTGGTGGCTGGCTAGCCATCTACCACAGCACGTAGTAGTGAGAGGGAAGATGGACAGATGGATGGTAGCAAGAGAATAAATGGGACAGAAGCAACCTCTGTTGGGATTTGACCAGCGTTTGACCAGCCTCCCATAACAGTGAAAAGTTAACGTTCTTCCTAAGGTTTCAGGCTTTCAGAAAGATCAGTTTTTGAGACACGGTCTCAGTCTGTAGCTGAGTCTGGCCTGGGACTCTGGCCTTGTATTTGGTGGGAGTCATTCTGCTCAGCTTCCTGAGTCCTAGGATTACACACATGTGCTACCAATAATTCTTTTTGTGTAGCACAGGTGCAGAGGCTTCTTCCTAGCTGTCCATTCTTGACAAAGCTGGGGCAAAAAAACAAAACAAAACAAAACAAAAAAAACCAATCTATTAACCGAGACTCTTCTTGCAGCTACAGCTTGTGGCCAGGGTTTCCTGGTCAGCGACCTCACTTGGGATTAAGACCTCTTACTGTTTAGCTTTTATATTGGGATGTAGAAGGGTGCAGTCTACTCCTTTCTATAGTGCTTGGGGAGTTGGGGGAGCAGTTTCTAGTGATCTAAATCAATCTGTTGAGCTCTTACTTGGTACAAGGCAAGGCATTAGGTGCTTTATGATTATAAAAGGATAAAGATGACCTTTTTGTTTCCTTCCATCAGTTCCAGTCTTTTGTGTGTGTGTGTGTGTGTGTGTGTGTGTGTAGGATCTAGGGTCTTCAGTAATGCTTTTTGTTGGTTACTAAATAAATAGCTCGAAGTTGTATGTTCACTTTCTGTTTTTGTTTCTTTCGGTATAGTTAGCCTGTTAACCAGAGTTAGGAAAGCCATGGGTGACTGGAAAGCAAAACAACCATGCTGCAGCTGCTGTCAACTGCTGGTTCAGTTCTGATGTAAGCCCCAAGTGTTTATTGAGGGACAGCTGAGGCAGGATTTACACTTGCTGCCATAAACCCGGGATAGTATTAGAGTTTCAGCAAGATTAGCACAGCAGGCTACGATTTTCCTCCCATGTAATTCTTGACAGCCCTTGGAAACCCTACCAAGCTGAACAAATATACCTATTTCCTGTTTAGGTTTTTTTTTCTTTCTTTCTTTCTTTCTTTTTTTTTTTTTTACAGCAACACCCTTGTTGGCACGTCCATAACATCATTCAGTTTTGTTCACTGTTGAAAAAAATTCAGAAGCCTTGGGCCTTGGCTATATATAGCATGCCGTCATTGCTACTTCCATGAATGTATTAACTATGTATGGGACCAGGCAGAGAAAAGAGGCCGTTTCATGGCTGCCTGTTCCTGTGAGTTCAGCATTTTTATGAAGGTCAATTTTAAACCAGGGAAGGAGATAATTATTGGCTCGACATTGACCAGGATTTGTTAAGAGAGGCTTGGGGAGCAGTGATAACCCACCATCAAGCAGTGAAGCTAATGGAAAATGTTCACACACACACACACACACACACACACACACACACACACACACGCACGTTTAAAGTGCAGAGTTCTGATTGTATTTTTGTTATGCTTCAGGTGATACAGTCCTTGACGCTTGGAAGGGACCAAAGACATTTGAGAAACCTCTTTTATCTCCTAAGTAGGTGTTGAAATAGTGCTTGCTCCTTATGATCAGCAAAAAAATGGTTAGATATTACTAGTCGTAGCCCCTTAAGGCAAGGCAAATTGGTCAGGTCCATGGAAGGATTTCACATGAGAGTAGTGCTGCAGGATGGAGAAAGGCTCACAAGGGCCGGCAGCTGTTCACGTCCTTCGCCAGCCGGCTGCTCACGACTACCTTTGAGCAGAATGGTTGTCATGCCTTGCCTAAAGGCAAGTGCTGAAAAACTCAGTAGCTCCCCTGTTCCCTCTTCCCAGGGGGGTTGTGGAAAGTACTTAATATAGGACAAAACCCACAGCTTCATTTGGAAGGAGGTGACAGCTTCCACTGTGGAATAAAGTCAATTTCAGCTTGGCCTCAAACATTCCCCCCCAATGCTGGGGACAAAACACATGGCCCTGGAATATGCTAAGTGCTACTCTCCCACTTGGCCACATTCCTGGCCAGACCTGGCTGTTTGTTTGCTTGTTTATCAAGACCTTAACTCACCAATGTTCCTACCTCAGCCTCATAGATACTGGGGCTTTATAGGCATGTACTGCCATACCTGGCTTCAATTTTGGCTTTTTGAGCATGCTTTTCGAGTTCAAAGACTTAGTTCAGCTCTTATTGAGCTAAGAGGGAGAAAAGTTAGCCACAACCTTGGCACCGAGGCATAAAATCCCTTCTTAGTCCTTTTTGTTTGTTTGTTTTCTCGAGACAGGATTTCTCTGTGTAACAGCCCTGGCTGTCCTAGACTCACTTTGTAGACTAGGCTGGCTTTGTACTCACAGTGCTCCACCTGCCTCTGCCTCTGGAGTGCAGGGATTCAAGACGTGCGCCACCACCGCCAGGCCTTATTAATCCTTTTTAATAGCTTCTCTTACAAGGGCTCAGAGTGACCCACTCCTAAGGTTTGTCCAAAAGACAAACTCAGTCTGTTATAAAACCAGAGAGGCCATCTCACTAGGTCATCAGTGAAACAGTAGTAGAACCATCTCCCCCGCCCCTTGGTGCATTTGTGTGTGTGTGTGTGTTCCTGTGTGTGTTCCTTGTGTGTGTGTGTGTGTGTGTGTGTGTGTGTTCGTGGGCATGTGCACGCATGCGGTGTCCTCGTCTGTGTGCACTCATGCATGAATCAAAGAAGATTGGTGTTCCATTCTATCATGTGTCACTTAATTTCCTTGAATCCAGGTCTCTCACTGCCTGGAAGTAGCCATTCTTTGGCTAGACCAATCGATCCTCCTGTCTCTGCACCCCCATTCCCACCCCACTGTGCCCACAGCCGGGGTGGGGGGGCAAACTCAGCTCCTCATGCTTGCATAGCAAGCGCTGCTATACACTTAGCTATCTCCTCAGTCCCAGAATTGGTTTCCTCCACTTAACATGTTAAAGCCATTCTCAGGGTTGTGACTTTCTCTATCCTGATCATCTTTCTTTAAACTCTTATTGCTTTATCACCTAATAGATATCCAGTAAAGAAAAATTAGAAAAAAAGATTAAGGTATCACCATGTCATTGGTCAGAAGGAACTGTTAATATCCTAGTGTATGCATTTTAACTTTAAAAAAAAAAGATCACTTGATTTTTTTTTCAGGATTTATTTATTATGTATACAATGTTATGCCTGCATGTACAACGGCACTCCAGATGAGAGCACCAGACCTCATTATAGATAGTTGTGACATGTGGTTGCTGGGAATTGAACTCAGGACCTCTGGACGAACAGTCAGTGCTCTTAACCTCTGAGCTATCTCTCCAGCCCTGCAGTTTAACTTTTATATATGAATAATTAAATTTTTTGTGGTTATGCTGAGCATATCTCCCCAGCCCTTAAATAACTTTTCTCTTATCTATATCTTATTTATATTTGCTCATGTTAGTCAACATACTCCTATATAAACATGTTAAATAAGGTTGCCGACAATTCTATAAGCAAGTTTTTATAGATCCTTTATTGATCGATTCTTCGTAGATTTTAGATTTAAAAAGTATTTATTTGCGAGTGTACACTTGTGAGTGAGTGTGTGTGTGTGTGCATATAGGCATTTTCATCATAGTGCCTGTGTGGAGGTCAAAGGACAAATTTTAGGAGTTGGTTCTCTTCTGCTTTGCATTGTTAAGGTAGGACCTCTAGCCGAGGCAGGCGGATCTCTGAGTTCGAGGCCTGCCTGGTCTACAAAGTGAGTCCAGGACAGCCAAGAATACATGGAGAAACCCTGTCTTGAAAAAACAAAAAAACAAAAACAAAAACAAACAAAAACAAAGCAATCAATCAAACAAACAAAAACCCCCAAAAAACAAAGATAGGACCTCTATTGTTTCTGCTGAGCAGCTGTTTACTCTAGGCTAGCTGGCCCAGGAGCTTTTAGGCAATTCTCTTATCTCAGCCTTCCATCTCTGAGTAGGGGTGCTGGGATGACAGGCAAGGGCCACAGCACCTGGCTTTTTATATGTCTTTTAGGGATTGAACTGAGGTCCTCAGGCTTGATCTGCTAGCACTTTTCACCTGCTGAGCTATCTCCCTGGCCCAATAGTTTCTCTCTCGTCTTATGCTGCCCTAAACATGAGTTGTCTGGTATCTTTAGATACCTTAAAAGTTTTACTTTATTTTGGTTTGTTTGTTTGTTTGTTTTTGTTTTTGTTTTTGTGATAGGGTCTTTTCTGTGTAACTCAGGCTGGTTTTGAATTTGTAATCTTTGTGCATCAGCCTCTTGGGATTTCAGGCCTGTGCTACTGTGCCTGACGTTTAAATGTAATGAATTAAAATCAGTTCCTAAATTGCCCTTGCCACAGTTCATCTTCTTAGGAGCCAAATGTGCTTGGTGACTACCCTATTAGTTGGTGCTAAAATACTGCATTTCCATGATTGCAGTTCTGCTAGCACTGGGCCAAACATCTTTGGGAGGGTATTTTCAATTTGCAAGATTTTGCCTGTAGATTAAATTTCTGCCTTTCAAATTGCCTGTCCAAAGCCCATATACATTTTTCTACATTGAAAATCTCTCCTAGCCAGGTGTGGTGGTGCACGCCTTTAATCCCAGCACTCGGGAGGCAGGGGCAGGTGAGTTTGAGGCCAGCCTGGTCTACAAAGTGAGTCTAGGACAGCCAGGGCTACACAGAGAAACCCTGTCTCGAACCCCCCCCCCAAAAGAAAAATTCTCTTAGGGGTGGAGGTGTAACTCTGTGTGTCAGACCTTGAGTTCCATCTTGAGCACTACAATCCCCTGTTACAAAACAACAGAACAGGACAGAACACAGTTAAATTGTTCTGTGGAAAGTTGTTCCAATGTACTCCACAGATAAAGTACAAGAATATAGATTGCTCCTCTCCCATGCTGACACTGGTGGAGATGTTTCATCTTAATAATCTGATAACCTATAAAGAGTACATTGGTGTTCTAATCTGTATTTCTTTGATTATTGTTGAAATTGAACAGTGTTTCCTATGGGCTTTTTTTTTTTTACATGTTTCCTATGTTGATGGCCCATCCATATTACTTCTTTTAAGGACAGGAAACCTTGACACAGACTTGTTTCCTTGTTTTGGATTCTTGCAATAGTCATCTCCACCCTTCACAATTCAGTTTGGCTGAGTCAAGGGTGGGGCCACACATACATATTCTTTAAAGCCACCCCAGGTGATACTGCTGTGCACCGAAATGCTGATCTTGGCCACTCAATTACTCATGGCAACAGTGTCCCCTAGGCACATCTCTGAGAAAGCACTGTTTTGATTTTCCTTAGCCAACCTCACAGGAGGCTGTGTTGGGAAACTTGAGCTGAAATTATTCTGTTGAGCTCTGTGCTGGTCTGCAACAAACCCTACTGTCTGGAGCCACATGGCATGTTTGCTTCCTCTTTCACATGACAACCCTTGAAACATGTGGAGACAACCACCATGCCATTTACAATGTCACTCTTTTTTTTTTTCCAAGACAGGGTTTCTCTGTGTAGCCTTGGCTGTCCTGGACTCACTTTGTAGACCAGGCTGGCCTCGAACTCACAGCGATCCACCTGCCTCTGCCTCCCAAGTGCTGGGATTAAAGACTACAGTGTCACTCTTCCTGAGGTCAGAGAGCCTTCATTTCTTTCCTTTGTTTCACACGTGACTCAGTTTCGGGATTCCTCCCATCTCTGTCATTCTGTTTGACTCTGTTCCAAGCGTTGAGTGTCCCACTGAATGGAAGAGGCAGACAAGAGCACCAGGTCTAGAGTGAGTCTTGGCCCGAAGTCTGACTTCTTGCATTGTGAATGAAGAGAGGTCAGGAACCCTGTCTATGAAATGGGAACAGGCATAAGTAGCTTCTGTGTGAGGAATAAAGAACTAATATATGAAAAATGTTTGGTGTACAGCTGGTTCCTAGAGTTTTAATGTGAAAGTAAGGTTGACCATGCTCCAGTGGGAGGCCACACATCCAAGAACATCTGGACACCACAAATTGCTCTTAATGGGTTTAAAATACAAAGGACACAAAGTTGATGGGGTAAAGAAGGAAGTCTGGATCTGTGACGAGTTGGAGGAGGGTATAGATATGATCAGAACATGTTGTATGAAACACACAAAGAATTAAAAACAATCTAAGAAATTTGAAAAAATAAATAGCGAATGCTGAAAAATACCCCCACCTCAGGATCTCCCACAGAATGTCCCCTACTCATTTTGGGTCTGGGCACTTCACAGGGTGCCTGGAATGCGGGAGGTATACAGTTTGCATTTTTGTGGGTAGCTGTGGGATATTTTTAAGTATTGGGAGAAGAGCCTGGAGGCAGGGTACTAGTGAAGATATATAGTCCAGGAGAGTGATAAGAAAGCCTTTCACCAAGGAAGGCCTTAACTGAAGCAGTAAGAAGGAGATAAGAAGCTTTTCAGTGATAAAATCTATAGAATTTGGTGATCGTGATCATTGAGGGGGGAGGGAGTGGAAGCAAGGGGAAGAGAAACAACAAAGAGGAAGAGAGAGGGGTGGAGTCAAGCGAATTTTGAGGTTTTATAGCTTTGGTGAACAGGGGGGAAGGCGCTAGAGGAAGGAAAGAGAAAATGAGCAAGCTCCCTTTGAAAGAATTGCTAGGGCAAGGCCAGGTTTAGGCGAGCGAAGCTGAGCAGGGAGGGCTGTGTTTTGGCAGAAGCCTGGGGTTCTTGAGGTCAGAGTGGAAAGTGTTCCAAGTGGAATCAGGAAAGGGAGGAAGAACCGGGAAAGGACGGGGGCTGAACTGACAGAGAGGAGATTGTAGGAGTGATTGGCTGATGGAGAGGCTTGTACCTTTGGGGGTCATGAGAAAATGGGAGCCAGAGTGGGGAGGAATAACCTGTAGGCTAGCCCTAGACTTCCCATTAGAATTATAGTAGAAGTCCCCCACCCCCCCCCCACACACATATACACACACTCACTCGGGTGGGGGAGGGGGAGATCTTGCTGGAGCAGTTGGCTTTAGCACATCATGGAATGAGAAGCTAGCCAGATTCCTCTGGGTGCCCAGAGAGACTAATGTACTCTACCCTTAAGGGAGAGTCCTGAGCCAGACATGAAGATGAGATGGACAATAATAACTGATGTAGAGAAGATGGAGAACAGATGAGATGCTATGGGTTTGCCTTCTACCTTCAGTTGTTTAATCCTGTTACCCTTGCCCCCTTTCCCTAACACTTTGTGTTTTTTTTTTTTCCCTTTATACATTTGTTTAGATTTTAGTCTCTTCTGGTCTTAACAAGGCTGAATAGGCCTTCACGAATGAACACTATTTGTTGAGCTGTATGACTTTTCCTATGGAGTTCCCCTTCCCCATGTTTTATGGGCATGGTGAGAAATTTGTAGAATACATGTATGTGTTGCTCATGTTGGCATTTCCTTTCTTGACCTCTGTGGACTCTAATCAGTGGTTGGTACTTGCCAGGCAGTGGTGGTGCATGCCTTTAATCCCAGCACTCGAGAGGCAAAGGCAGGCAGATCGCTGTGATTTCAAGGCCAGCCTGGTCTACGAAGTGAGTTCCAGGACAGTGAAGGGTACACAGAGAAACCTTGTGTTGAAAAAACAAACAAACAAAACCCCTAAAATTCCACACTTCTGGCTTTTAATTAATTAATTATATTAAACTTTTTCTTTATTTTTTTGGTGTGTGTGTATACAAGTATGGGACACCATGCCTATGAAAGTCAGAGGACATCTTGCAGGAGTTTCTCTCCTTCCACTGTGTGGGTGTCTGGGACTGAACTCAGGTCCAGAGGCTTTGGTGATATATCTTAATCATATTGCTAGCCCCATCCTTGCTTTAAAAAAATTAATTCTTAATTTTTTTGAGAACTTCATATTTGAGCAGTGCATTGACACAACTCTTCCATCCCCCCACTCTCCATTTCCTCCCATTTCCTCCACAATTCCTGACCTCCACTTCTTTAATTGTTTCTCTCTCTCTCTCTCTCTCTCTCTCTCTCTCACACACACACACACACACACACACACACAGACACACACACACAGACACAGACACACACAGACACAGACACACACACACAGAGACACACACACAGACACACACACACACACAGATGCGTGCACACACAGGGATATACAATTTAGTACAGAGAAGCAATTCGCATGCCTGATATTTTTTTTCCTCCCGAGATACAGAATCATAGACAAGATGTATTGAAAAATATATTTGTAATCTCTAACTTTTATTTACCACTGAAACCGGAAGCCATGGGAGGGAGAGGGAGCTCAAGCAGTTCCTCCTTTCTTATGGTTTTTGTTTTGTTCTGTTTTGTTTTATGATTTACAAATCATACGTGTCCGTTTAGAATAAGTTTCTCCTGGGGACTTAGATCTCATAATTTCCTATAGATTTTGCCAGGAGGGCAAAAGGATTCCTGGCTAACATTGGTCTGCCGTTTGTATCAGCTTGGAGCCAGATGCCTTTTTGATTTTTTTTTTTTTTTGCACAGCCCCACCCTGGAGGCTTCCTGCACAGAAACTGGAGTGGGGCAAAGGGACAGTCTCACTAAGCTGCTATTGCCACTAAGCTCGTGCTTGTTAGAGCCATGGGTAAAGCAGACCACCCAACCACTTGCTAGCAGGGCATTAAGAGCACATTGGAACACATAATTCGTGCGGCTGTTGTGCTAGGGGAGATAGCTTGGTCGGTAAAATGCTTAGATGAGGGTATGGCCTTGATCCCCAGAACCCATGGGAGGAAAGCCAGATGTGGTGGTGCACCTTTGTAGTCCCAGTTCTGAGGAGGTGAGACAGGTGGAACCCTGGGCTCACTGCTCAGCCAGTTTAGCTGGCCGGTAAGACCTAGCTGGGGGTGGTGGTGGTGGGGATATGGAGAGGGAGAGAGGGAGAGAGAGAGAGAGAGAGAGAGAGAGAGAGAGAGAGAGAGAGAGAGAGAGAGAGAGAGAAAATGAGAATGAAGCTGTTTATTCTCTGGCCTCTATATGCATGGGCATGCATAACTCCCTGTATACACCTGTGTATACACGCATGAGCACACACCTAAATACACAGAAACCTTGCCTTGTCGCCACTCATAATTATCTCCAGGCTTCATGTCCTTTTTTGTGGTGTTGGGGAATACAACCCCAGGACCTCACAGATGCTAAACCTGCGTGCTACTACTGAGCTACACCCTTACTCCCCATGTCCTCTTCTATTCTGCTATTCATGTTCTGTAATAGCAGGCTAGGCTCTGTTAAGGGTGGTGTAGCCAGCTCCCCAGTCAAGTCTGTCGGGAAACACAGCAACCATTCCAGCTACACGTGGTTTCCCTATTGTTCGTGCACAACCTTGCACAATCCTACCTAAATCGTGTTCTTAATGATTTCCTGCGATTCTTCGACACTTTATTTTTATTGCCTCTGGAGTTTATCATCCACAGGAAGGTGCTTCCTGCTCTCTTGACAGCTTGTGTTGGATTGCATATATTTCAAGGTGCTGGAAAGTGTTGAAAGATGTTTAGCTTCTTCATGTTCTCCACCATATTGCTTTCTCTAATGACTAGAGATATTTTACCAGGTGAGAGGCAACTGGAGATCATTTGCCAGTGTGCTTTGAAGTCCCCGAGAGAATATCTTTATTTGAAGCATTTCAGTGCATTGTGACTGAAGGCCCGCGATTTCATTTGTGTGGAATGTTTTTCAGATGATGTCAAGGCCTTGTTTTCCATAACCCCCATTTTTGTTTCTAAGATTTACTCATTTTGTTTTCTGTGTGGAGGTATTTTTGCTTGTATGCATATGTATATCTCCTAGAACTGGAGTTACAGACAATCATGGGCTGCCAGGTGGATGCTGGGATTTGAACCCAGGTCCTCTAGAGGAGCAGTCAGTGCAGTTAACTGCTAAACCATCACTCCAGCCCTATTACAGGCCAATTTTAAGGCTGTTATGTCTGTGATGTCATATGGCCATGGGTCAGTGTTAAACATATATCATATTGTCATCACTCCTATCCTATAAATGGCAAAAAAAGAAGCCTGGCTTCTAGTGAGGCAGGCCATAGGTCATCTGTCACTCCCAAATGACTGAGCAGTAATGAATCCCAAGTATCTTTGCTCCTTAAAAGAAGAAGCACAGGAGAAGAAGCACTGACGTGTGCCTCTCAAGTTCTACAAGCATTAGGGGGAAGCGAACCTTTCCTGTGTGGCTTGGTGATGGCTTATGGAAAGTCATTTGCATTTCCAAATAAGCTCTGTATCTTGGAACAGTGTCCTGGAGGAGGGAGGGAGGGAGGGAAGGAGGGAGGGCAAACTTACCTGAGGCTGAGTGCCCAGGTAAGGAGGTCCACTAGGTGGGTTGTGCCAAGAGTTGGACCAGTGGGATAGATGGTGTATCAGGTTCCCATTCCTGTTTCTTTAATGGGAAAGTCGACGTTAAGGACAAGATTATTTGTTGTTGTTGAAATTTTGAGAACTGCTTACAGTTGGCTATTCTTCCTTTCTAGACTATTTGACTAAATATATAGAAAAGGGGCACTTTAGAACTTGAGGTCTACGTCCCCTGCATAGGGAGGCCTGGTGGCACTCAGAGGAAGGATAGCAGGCTACCAAGAAGAGACTTGATACCCTATGAGCATATACAGGGGGAGGAAATCCCCCTCAGTCACAGTCATAGGGGAGAGGAGTAAGGGGAAAATGGGAGGGAGGGAGGAATGGGAGGATACAAGGGAGGGGATAACCATTGAGATGTAATATGAATAAATTAATAATAAAAAAAAAAAGAACTAGAGGTCTGCAAAGTTACCTGAGATCATTTTCCTGGAACTTCTTTTTGGATTTTTTTTTCCAGATTGGTTAACACTGTCCAAAAATAGCACCATCTCTATTTCTTTCCATGCCTTTTATATTTGTAGTTTAGTTTTCTCAATTGTGAAAGGACCAACTGCATGCCTTACAGGGCCTGTTGTCACAGTGCTCACGAGTACATGGAACAGTGCTGTTGGCGTGACCAGTTTATCTTCACAGGCTATCAAGTTCCGAAAGCTCCAGTGCACCAAATGACTTTGTAGAGCCATGCAGGAAGGAGTGCCTGCTTCCGAGGTGTCTACCTTACCACCAAGAAATGGCTGATGTCCAAGGAGACCTGGCATCGACTTTTGCATAAACTGAAAGGAATCATTATTTAAAATCTCACCGGGCCTGGTGCTTCTCCTATGTGTCCAGTAGAGTGTTTATGACATGCTCTATTGCTCCGGAAGCAAAGAATGCTTTCAAGTTTGCCCCCAGGAGACTTGGTCCTTCATTTTTTTGTGACTTTCCTGACTGCTCACTAAGGAAACTGGCCTCTGTCTGTCCCTTACAAATAGTCTGTCAGAATTCTCACTAGGACCGCCAAAGCTATGCCGAAGTGAACTCGATAAGGCTTCTTGCTTCAATTCTCTAATAACATGCTAGCTTTCTCCCTTGCCGCTTACCCTCCTTCCTTTCTCTACTTAGAGCTCAGCCCTGCTCCAGTCCTGGAAGCATCAAGTGTTTCTCACTTTCAGTGTCCATGTCCTTGGTTTCAAGTCATATAAACTATACTGGTTGTACCCTGTATGTTTGTGCGCATTGACTTGCTTAAATTTATTTATTCATTCATTCACTTACTTTGAGACAGGGTCTCATGTAACCCAGGTTGACCTCAAATTTAAAAACTTAAAGGTGCATGCCTTTAATCCCAGCACTCATCAGGCACAGACAGGCAGATCTCTGTGAGTTCAAGGCCAGCCATGACTGCACATTGAGATCTTGTCTAAAAACCAAAACAGAATTTTGTGTATGTGTGTGTGCTTGTGTGTGTACTTGTGCCACAGTGCTTTTATAGAGGTCAGAGGACAACCTCCTTCTATCATGTAGGCCTCAGGATTGAACTCAGATCATCAGGCTTGCAGCAATTATTTTAACTCTCTCAGCCACCTCACGGGCCCTAGTCTCAAACTTGTAGCTAAGATGACCCTTAAAGCTTGTAGCTAAGAGACCATTGTTTCTGCCTCCCAAGTACTGAGATTCAAGTGTAAATTGTCACAATCAGCTCTGTGTTTTTCTGTATTTCTTTTGGTGATACTAATGACTGGAACTAGGGCCCAGCAGTGCTCCACCACTGCTATATTTCTAGCCTTATCTTTAATTTTCAGACAGGATCTCAATAAGTTGCTGTGGCTGGCCTTGAACTCATTCCAGATGTTCATGCACATGTTGAACTAGCTGTCTTCCTGCTTTTAATCTTCTGAATAGCTGTGGCTACAGAGCCAGCATCTGCTGTCTTTAAAATTAACTTCTGGTTATTGGGTTCTGGTGTGTTTTTTTTTCTGAGGTTTTTTTTTTTTTTTTTTTTTTTGGTCTAGCTTGAGTTGTTATGAGTGTGTGTGTATGTGTGTGTGTGTTTCTAGATATAGAACCAACAGACTCCCATACATTGAGCAGGTAATCTACCATCCACTAAATTTTCAGCTCCTATGTCTCTAACCTGATCCCTTGCCCATCCATATCTGAGTTCCTACTTGGTTTCTGGGCAGGTTACCCAGCTCCTCTACAGGTGACTTCTCACTCTGCTAGCCTTCCTGAGCAGGGATGCTGTGCCTCTACAGCTGCTCAGCTAAAGCTCTGTACGTTGGAACAGTGTCCTGAGGGAGGGAGGGATCGATGGAGAGAGGGAAGGAAAGAGGGAGGGAAGGAGGAAAGGGCAAACTCACCTGAGGCTGAGTGCCCAGGTAAGGAGGTCCGCAGGTGGGTTGTTCTAAGAGCTGGACCAGTGGGATAGATGGTATATCAGGCTCCCATTCCTGTTTTAGCATATTGTCACAAACTTAGTGTCTTTAAAGGACATGAACTTTTAATTAATTTATTTATTTATTTTATTAAAAACAGTTTTTTTCATGCAATATAATCTTTTTTTTTCTTCTGGCTTTTTGAAACAGGGTTTCTTTGTGTAGCCTTGGCAGTCCTAGATTCACGTTGTAGACCAGGCTGGCTTTGAACTCACATTGATCTGCCTGCTTCTGCATCCCAAGTGCTGGGATTAAAGGTGTGAGCCACCGCACCCAGTTACATGCAATATATTCTGACTCCTCCCAGATCTTTCTCACTTTCCCACCTACCCAAATCCACGTCCTTAGAAAGCAAACAGGCAAATAATAATGATGATGATGATGATAATAATAAAAACAAACAAACCAGAATAGGACAATACAAATAAGCAGGAAAAAAGAGCCACAGAAAAAACACACAGGAAACACATAGATGCAGAGGCACACACATTCACCTATATAGAAATTCTATAAAAAACAAAAAAACCAGAAACCATAATATATAAGCAAAAGGTATATAAAGTTAAAATAATGAAAACAATACCCAGACAAAGCATTAGGAGACAAAAATCCTCCCTAAATACCATTTTGTGTTGGCCATCTACTGCTGAGCATGGGGCCTGCCCTTAAGTGTGATTTGTATCTCCGGTGAGACTAAGGAGAAAACGAACTTTTCCCTTGTGAGCGATTGTCTATTGGAGACAGCTTCTGGCTTAGGGATGGGGGCTTGTGCCCACTCTCCCTCTCAGGGCTGGTTTTTCATCTGGGTTACACCTCTGCAGGCCCTGTGCATGCTCCCATGGTCTCTGTGAGCTCATATCTGTCAGTTGTGTTGTATTTAGAAGACCTAGATTCCTCCTGGTTCTCTATCACCTTTGACTGAGCCCTGAGGGGAGGGACGTGTTGGAGACATTCCATTTAGGACTGAATGTTCCAAGGTCTCTTACTCTGCATATAGGCTGTTTGTGAGTTTCTGTATTTGTTCCTTTCTATTGCAGAAGGAAGCTTTTCTGATGGCGGCTGGTATTGCTACATAAATTTAGCACAGTGGCTTTCAACCTTTCCTAACGCTGCAACCCTTTAATACAGTTCCTCATGTTGTGTGGTGAGCTCCAACCATAAAATTATTTTGTTACGACTTCATAACTGTAATTTTGCTACTGTTATGAATTGTAATGTAAATTTCAGATAGGTAGGATATCTGATATGAAACCCCAAGGGGGTCGCGACCCACAGGTTGAGAACCACTGCATTAGCAGGCCGCTAGTTGGTTTTCTCCTGGATCAGTGGCCTAGCTAGTCTCACGCAGAAAACAGCCTTTTTCTGGTTCTAGAGATCAAAAGTCTGACAAGGGCTTCACTGGGATGAAACCATGCTTTGGCAAAACTGCTGTCCACTTAGGAGCTCTAGCAGAGAATCCTATATGTTGCCTTCTCCAGTTTCCAGAGGCTTCGTGCATTCTTTGGCACATGATCTCTGTCTCCATCTCAAGATCCTTAATTTAATCACGTTCGCACTTTCCTCTTAATGTGTAAAGGAAATATTCTCTGGCTTCAGGTATGGAGATGAAGCCGTGTTGGGGAGCAGTTTTTGTGCTCAACCTCCATGAAGCCTTGCTAAAGGTTAATGCATCGGTATGCTCCTGAGGTTGGCTGGGCTCCCGATCTTATGATGGAAGAGAAAAAGTGAACAGCATCTTGATAGACTGGAAAACAGGCCAGGTGCAGATGCCTTCCCAGCATTCTAGTGAAGAAGCACAGTCTTGTTTGAGAATTTTAGCTACAAGGAAGCAATGCAGGTTTCTCACCTGCGATTTTCATTAGCTTGCTTTCTGACATTCTTCATAATTAATTATTTCCCCCCCCCCCCGCCCCTTGCCCCCGCAGAGGACTTCATAAGTCTGGAGTTCTTACAGAGGGCACTGCTTTCAGACTTAAGGTGTTTCAGGATACAAGTTGGCCAGCCACAGGCAGGCGCTTAGCCAGTTCAGGCCTATGGAATTTTCCACTCTCAGCTAAGGAAAAGAGAAGCCGTAAGGGTATGTAGATGTACTGGTGGGGTAGGGGTGCTGTAGATGTGTGTATGCAGGAGACGTGTTTAAAAGGGAAAGGGATGGTTTCACATCACGGAGTAACTCTGGCTGACAAGTCCCAAGATGCCTCTCACATGTCCATTGTGTAAGAGATACTTCACCTAGGCTGAAGGTCAATTTAGATGGGGCAACGCGGACCTTCCTGAGCTTTCAAGGTAATCACAGGAGCCCTTTCCAGATAGGTTTCTAAAACACTTGGTTGGAGAAGGCAGAGGAAGAGACAGGGAAACCTCTTGAGTTCCTTCTTCGTGATGATTTGAACTGAGAGATAATTCGAAACGTCTTCTCTCCGCAGAATGCAGTCCCTGCCATTTTAGAGGGCTGCACCGCAAACACTTTCTGGCTGCTTTTGTTTCAGCCTCTGCCTGGCCAGTATAATATCCATGATGGCCTGATGGCACAGCGCCTCACAGCTCTGAAGAAGCACTCTGTCACAGATGAGGGTTGTGTCTGCTATTTTTACAGCAGTTCCAATTGGCCACAGCTACATTTCTCCCTGGCTCAGCCTATTCTTTTACAAGCCCTCCGGTAACTGATCTGGCTGTGCATTGAAAACCCTGGGAAAATCACAGATTTTGTTTCAAAATCTGCAGCTACAAAATGTCCAGTAACTCTCTTCAGTTTCTTCCAGTCCACGTTCTTGGACTCCTCCATGGGGAAACTAATTCCCATTCTTTTTCTAAGCTACCTTAAGAGAAATCTTCAGGTATTTTCAGTGTTTAAGCACTCTGCTCTTACATAAGAGTGATCTACTAATTTTTAAAGGTGCAAGCGTATTAACTATAGTCCTATTTGGGACTTTTTAAAGAAAGACTTCTATGGTGGTGTTTGTATTCTCCAAGTGATGGATTCTTTTCCTTCATACTGGCCTTTACTTTGTAGCTTGTTTTCCCAATTTACTGCTCTCTGTTTTGGGGTCTTCCCCTTTCTCCTTGCCTTCCACCTAGCTCCATGGCTGAGAGGTAGTATATACTACATCTATGAACCTCAAGATAGACTTGATTCCTTAGATGGCCACAACTTCTTGGCCTGTTGTAGACAGCAGAGGCAAGTAGAAAGCAGCGTATTGTTGGAGTGTGTGCTGACTGGGGAGAAAGGTGTGTTGGGATATAGTATATAGCTGTTTTGGCTGATGATCAATATGGATACTTTCATTCACTTGATGCTAGTATCCCAAGGGACATGCTTTTAGAACTGTTGCTTGAACTAAACAGGAGCCAGGCTTCATTTCCTGGTGGGCTCTTTATAATGGACTAAGTCTATTTAGAGCCAACTTGTAGACATAAGAGAAGGCAAAAGGATATAATCCGAGAGAACTGAAGGAATTTTTTTTACATCACAATAAACAAAAATACCACAGATTAAAATATTAACAATATTCAATGGGGCAGCAGCCTATTTTTAGAGAGCCAGAGAGGAAGAATTCAAAAGCTTCCAAACTTGTGCTAGGTAAGTGGAATGGCTTTGTGAATAGACACATATTCAAGCCTGAAGACAGTGCCTGCTGTCTAGCAGCAGATTTCAGGACCCCAAATCAATTAGCTGATGTATTTCAAAAGCACTTGTTCTTCATTGGATGTAACAGTTGAAAACCAGCTGTCCAGCTCCAATGGAGGTCCAAGTTTACTGACTACCAGACACCTACAGGAGTCTGATTTCTTTTGGGAAACAAGGGTAGAGGGACTCAGGGACCAGGCATGCCTGCCCTCTCTTCCTGCATCCTAGCTTTTCTTAGCCTTGAATGGCAACACATCACACCTCTTCCAAACCTGTATTTCTTGAGGCAGCAAACCCTGCTGGACAGGAATGACAGCAAATGGAGACTGCGCCTCTGATCCACTGTAACTGCAAGAGCAGCTTCCACTGGGGCTGGCTTCCTCTTACTATTTCCTTTCTTTTTAAAACCACTTTCTTTTCTTTTCTACCGTATTTTTTGGACTATAAGACGCACCTGACCATGAGACACACCCAGTTTTTAGAGCAGTAAAACAAGAAAAACGGTAAAAACAGCAATCGGACCATAAGGCGTACCCTAATTCCCCCCTCCTTTTTTTGGGAAAAAGTGCATCTTATGGTCCAAAAAAATATGGCAACTTCTATTCAAACTAACTGCTCCACTGCTCTCTCCTCATAGCTTCTCTCCTCCCCTTTTTGCTCCTTTCCATGTGCTTGTGTGCACGCACACGCGTTGGAAGATTGTGAACTTAGCAGGCAACCCTATCACTGAGTTACATCCATAGCCCTTTCTCCACATGTAGACTCCCTGCTGGTTCATGTTCCTGGTACTCACCTCTCTGCACTGCCACCTTTTAGGACAAATCTGTGGCTCTAGATCCTCTCTGCTTCACTTCACATTGTGCTAACATCATTCTAGATGCCCGCTGGGCTTCCTTTCCCCTTTCTTCTTTTTCTCTCTCTCCTTCATCCTCTCGTCTTCCCTCATGCTAGGATGACAGATAGATACCACCGCATCCAGATCCCATTTCCATTGCCCATCTTTTCCCCTTCTCCTTTCCTTTTCTCTTCTGTTTGACTTCAAAGTGTTCATCGGTCAGAGGCATTGCGTTGTTTTTTTTTTTTTTTTTAACTTTTTTTTTTTAAAGCCAAGGATGGAAAATTCCAGAGGCCTGAGTTACTGATGGCTAGGTGCCTTTTCTGGAAATCCAGTAGCTGGAGTGCCAAGGGAATGTCATGGGGCTGCACATCTGGAAAAGTCGTTCCCTGAAATGTTCTGGATTTGAATTTAGGTCCATTTGAAAGAAGAAGAGGTTTTTTTGTTTTTGTTTTTGTTTTTGTTTTTTTAAAGCAGGGAGATTTTTAAGCAATGATGAAATCAATAGTTACAACAAAACATCCTGGTTTACATCACTTTCTTTTTCTTTCTGCATTTCTTTTTTCTTTGCTGCTGGGCTTAATTGGGAAAGGATAGCCTTTGGCTTCTTAGGCCTTTCTAGAGTCCAACCTTTTGCATAAGAACCAAACGCAGCTCTCACAGCTCATCTTAATTGAGGATTTCACTTTGTTGGAGTCATTGTTTGGCAGAGGCCAGCTCCATTTCAGAGCAACCCGAGTGGGTCTCCTGAGGCATAGGAGCATCCTCCCAGATGTTACTAGGTGGAGCTGAGTAGATGAACCCCACCCCCATGTGTCTTGTTTCTTCCCTGGAGAACTAACCTGGGCAGGGCTTTGCTTGCATATCCCTGAGGGCTGTAACAAATTAGTGGCAACTGTCTTGACAATTGGCCAACAAGCCATCTTCTTGAAATGCATAGAAATAGTCCACTATTCTGCTGCTTCTCATGAAGGTGGAGGAAAAGAAAATCCCCAAGACCAGAAAAATGCCGACTCCTTCATGTCACCCAGTCAAGAATGTAGGCTTACCTTTGTCCCTTCTTCCCCCACTACATCCTTACCTACAGACTGAACTCTAGCCTCTCTGAGCTATCACTGCTTCCAAGGTACTTCCTGCCTTTGTTAACTACCTCTTATTCTGAAACTCCCTTCCATCCCCCTCTTACTAAGGGGAGGTGTGTCTATCCAGGAGGGCCCACACCAAATGGCCATTTTCAACTCTACCACCTCACTGAGTAGCATATTAGTTTTGTTTGTTTTTTGGAAGTTATGCAGCATGCTGCCAACTAAGTGGCATCAAACAGTACATTTATTCTCTTATAGTTTTGGAGGTCAGAAGTGCAAAATCAGAATCACAGGCCACATTCCCTCAGGAGACTTCAGAAAGAGCATCTATTGCTTTTTTTGTTCTGCCATCTTTAGTAGCTACCAGCTTCCTTAGTCTGAGGTTGACTGACTCTGGTCTTTGCTATCATCTTTTTGACCTGTGAAAAATCTCCCTCTGCTTCTTTCTTATATTAAAGGACACTTGGAGTAGCATTAAGAGCCCAGCCTTTTAAGCCACAGTGATCTACTTCAGAATCTTCAAGTCAACCACATCTCTATGGGCCTTTTTGCCATAAAGTCATTGCATTAGAAGATCCAGACTTTAGACAGGGCTATGCGTTTCTGAGGCCATTCTTCAGTTTGCCTGCTAGTTCTTAGGAATTAGAACGCATTGATTTCAGTCTGCCTCATCGTTTTAGCTGTTGATAGCCTTTCTCTTCCATTAGAATGTTGATGCCTTAAGGGACCCGCCGGAGAACGGAGAACGGCGAACAGCAAGAGCTAATGCACAGTAGTCAGTGTGCCAGAGGACCCAGCATAGCACTGATAGTTTGTATTGATTTAGGGGACTTCCTTGCAGTCTTTTGTAAAAGGGGAAGAATAACATTGTCTTCGGGACTCGGTGATGCTGTTCACAAGAACAAAGGAAACACAAATTTAAGTGTGCAAAAATAAGGAGTAGGGACTTGAGAGATGCTATGCTCAAACTAACCTGAAACTCCAGCTCCTGGGAGATCCAATGCATCTGGTCTCCACATGCACACACTCGTGTGTGTGTGTGTACATGAGTGTGTGCATATGGACATGTAACATGCTCAATAATAATACAAATAAATCTTTTAAAAAAACCAACAAATTAACACCCATATGCCAGAAAACCATGCAGCCATTGACATGACTTCTTACTGTATGATTCACATTAGGGAAAAGTTTCCATTGTAAAACTGGATATAAAGTATAATTCTATCCTTGTAGAATAATGTACTCTGATAGGTGTGAATTTAGCCATTTAATTGCTCTCTACCCCAGTCTCCTCATCTGCAGTATGGAGACAATCCTGGTGTAGACCACAATGGGAATGTTGAGAAGCTTCATTAAAACAACGCAATGACATTCTTTCAACAGTGCCTAGCTCAGAGGAAGCACTGAATTATTGCAGCCATTGGTATTATTGATGTTCTCAAAGACAGTATCAGTGGGACATTTGTTGTTGATAATGGATATATGCATGTGGATTATAAGAGTATATACTCAGGATGGTGGTGGTGTGTTATTCTTGCTATTTGTATTCTGGGTTTTGCTTTTGTTTGAGACTGATTCACACCATGTAGCCCTGCCTGACCTGGAACTCATCATGCAGACCACTGACCCAGAACCCACAGAGAGCCAGCTGCCTCTCCCTTCTATGTGCTAGGATTATGTGTATGTGCCAAAACATACTGGGGTGTTTTTTAGTTTTTTGTTTTGTTTTGTTTTGTTTGAGACAGAGTTTCACTATGCAGGCTTTAACTTACCAGACAGATCTTGAATTTGTGGTAATCCTCCTGGCTTTGCCTTCTGAGAGCTAGGATATTATTTTTTTGAGACAGGGTCCCTCTTTTATGTAGCTGGCTGTCCTGGGATGAAATACGTTAGATTAGGCTGGCCTTAAACTCACAGAGATCCACCTGCTTCTGCTGCCTGACTGCTGGGATTAAAGGCATGTGCCGTCACACCAGCTTCAAGTAATAATTAAGACAATTTCTTCTGCAGACCTTCAGCTCCTTACCCAGTAATCTGTACATCACAGCTTCTCTGTCTGTTGAGTGAATACAGTTTTCATGGTCTAGAAATAGACTTTGATTCCAGTTTCCTTATGTAGTGCTGACTCCTAACTAGAACATTAGTTTCATTGCTACTTCATAACTGTGATTTTGCATCTGTTGTTAATTATAATGTAAATACCTGATATGCAGGATATTTGATATTTGACCCATATTAAAGGGTCCCTTGAATCCCCAAAGGGGTCGTAATCCACACTCAGTTTTTCTTGACAAAGTCTTACTATGTAGCTCAGGTCACCTTGGACCTGTGACCCTCCAGCCTCAAGCTTCCATTCGTAGAGATGACAGCATGTGTCACCACATCTAGCTTTATAATGTGAATTTTTATTATTGTTTTGTTTTTTGTTTTTGTTTTGTTTTGTTTCACGAGAGAGACAGGATTTTGTCCTGTAGCCCAGGTTGGCCTGGAACTCATTATATGGACCAGGCAGGCTGGCCTTGAACTTCAAATCTTCTGCCTCTTTCTCCTGAGTGCTTCTATCTGTAAGCTATCATATCTGGTGGGGACTTAAATTTCAGGTAAAATTAATTAGTAGGTTTTTGAATAGGCTTGTGTCTTGCTTCTTTTGTTAAAAACAAAAACAAAAGTTTAGCTCTTTTGGCATAGGAGTACCCCTGTGCTAGAAATTACATGTAACTTTACAAAATATTACCTTACAAAAGATGTATATTAATGAATGGTCATTTGCATCCCAAAGGAATTATTTACTTTGCAAAGAATGTCAATAGAGTTCATTCACAATAAAAAATGGAATAAGTGTTTGCTAAAATGATATGATTCCCCCCAAATTTAACTTCCCTGAAGCCAGCATTATGCAAACACAGCTGTACAAAAGCCAGAACAGTGATTGGCAGCTATCTATGTACCATGACTTTGGGCTGTCCACAAACTCATTGTAAGGATATACTGCCACCCAGGTCACGCACTGGAGAGCAGATGTTATAATTTCTGACTTATAATCCCTCATTCTAACAATAAAATTGCTTGGCTTTTACTTAGTAGCTTTCATCCAAAACCTTCAAAGTGTTCAATCCACATTTGCTTCCCTGTAATTATACCAAGTGAGTCAGCAACAGAACTAGGAATGCAACCTTCCAAACTACCAGCAACAGGAGAAACTAATTCTCTGTCATGTCCACTGGCAGCAGAAAACACAGCACAAAACCATTACAGTTAGTTTATTTTCAGAGCGATAACTATAATATTTGATGTATCTTTTATGAACAATTTCAGAGTAATTGTAAAACCTGGGACAGACCTGAGCAGCAAGCATGGAGATCACTTTTCATACACTGCACATCCTCCTTTCATTATTACTCTGTTCCAGATTGGTGATTACAACCACCCTCCCCCCAAAAAAACCCCTGCATTGGGGTGGTGAGGTGTGGTGACAGAGGCCTGCGGCAATTCCATACTTGGTTGACTGAAGTTTGAGGATAGTGAATTGGAGGGCAACTTGGGCTACACAGTGCGAGTCTGTCTTAAGAGTAAAGAGGAGACTTCTATAACAAACTAGGGAGTGGTCTCAGTGAGTAGAGGACTGCTGTGAAAGCATGGGGGCTTGGCTTCAGATCCTGCACAGTGAGCAAAAGCCAGGCCTGTAACCTCAGTGCTGGGAACTAGAGGCAGGCAAATCTCTGGTTGGTGTACGAGGCTCAGTGAGAGGCCTGTCTCAAAACTCAAGGTGGAAATGGAGAGAGGAAGACAGCCAAAGGCTTCCTCTATACATGTACCCACAATTGACTGCACCCAGGGAAGTACACATGCACACATACAGAGCCCCCCACATCAAATAAATATGAATATATAGATGCATTTTATATTTTATTATTCATATATGAATAATATGATAATATTTTTCAGGACTGAGATTGAATCCTGGCCTTTTCACATTGTATGGATAGCACATTACCATTGGACTATATTCCCAGACCTCTTTTTACCTTTTATTTTGAGATAGGGGCTGTCTAAGTTGCCCAGGCTAGCCTTGAACCTACTCTCTAATTCAGGCAGGTCTTAAACTCAAGGATTCTCCTACTGCAGCCTCTGAATAACTGAGATTATAGGCATGTAATCAGGCCCAGTTAACCATTTATTTTACCTTTCTTGTAATAAGTTGACTTTCAATTTATTCAGTATCTTTACATTTTTTGTAGCTATGGGAACTTACGCTGTATCACCAGCTTTATCTCTAGCCCTGTCTTTTATTTATTTATTTTTAAATTTTTATTTAGTTTTATTTTATGTGCATTGGTATGTAGGATTCAGATGCCTTGGAACTGGAGTTACAGATAGTTGTGAGCTGCCATGTGGGTGCTGGGAATTGAACCTAGGTCCTTTGGAAGAACAGACAGTGCTCTTAGCCACTGAGCCATCTCTCTAGCCCCCATTGCCCTGTCTTTTAAACAAAAATATTCAATGTGGGTAGTGTTTACTAAAAATAAATAAAATAGATTGGGTTACAGCTGGCTTCTAATCCGTAGTAGAAAAATGTTTCTGAAATATGAGGTAGAGAGGTTATCTCAGCAGTAAGTGCTTGCCTAAGCATCTGCAAGGTCTTGCATTTTTTTCCCTCAGAAGGCAAAAAATAAGATGAAAGAAAATTGTAGGTAAATATAAAATGTGACTCTTTGGGGCTTTATCAAGTATCCTTGGTATTATCTGTCCCTCCGTCTCTCCTCTGTATTCTCCTCTCCTCATTTTCCCATTTCTTTCTGTCTCTCTGTCTCTCACACATGCACATACATGATGAAGTTCTGGTACTTGGGCTCACAGGCTACCCACAAGAGCCATCGATTAGCTAGCAAAAGCCCAGGATTAGTATTGAATGTCAAAAAAATTTTTTTTTGTGGGGAGAAGCAGCACATCTATACTCACCCCAGATAGGGAGCCCACACTAGACCAGAATACAGATCCCACCAGAGTCCAACTTGGTGAACCAATGAGTTTTATCTGGGTCACTTACAAGAACAGAATTGACTCAAAGACAGCTGTATCACCAAAGTCTACCCCAGCATGGGTGACCAACAACTCACAAAGCTGGGAACCTGGAGCACACTGCCCAGCCTGCAGGCAGCAGCTCAACAGGTTGGAGAGGGTCCTTCCCAGGTGCCTCAGTTGGTCTAAACTCCTTCCAGGCAGCTCTGCGGTTTCTGCTGCTTCCAGGCAGCTGGCTGGCTCTTGGAGTCTTCTTGGCAGGTTGTTTTGTCTGAGAATCTTCTCTGCAGCTTGCCTCTGCTCTTCTGAGGGGGACTCTCATTTTTTTCCTTTTAAAAAAAATATATTTTATTAATTTATTCATATTACATCTCAATGGTTATCCCATCCCTTGTATCCTCCCATTCCTCCCTCCCTCCCATTTTCCCCTTACTCCCTTCCGCTATGACTGTGACTGAGGTGGACCTCCACTTTAGTAGAGATGGGCCTAGTGAATCTGCTTGGTTTCAGGGACTTTCTGAAGCTATTCTGAGTAGTTTACCTTCCTGTTTAAGGAATTTGCCCTGAAGGGTAGAATATTTCAATCTCAAAGGAAACCATTACACAACAACCAAGCATAAGAAACTCTTGTTCCTGCCAAACCAAATAATCTAATTAAAAAATAGGGTACAGAGCTAACTAGAATTCTCAACAGAGGAACATTGAATGGCCGAGAAACACTTAGAGAAATGTTCAACAACCTTAGCTATCAGGGAAATGCAAATCAAAATGACTCTTGAGATTCCATCTTACACCTACCAGAATGTCTCAGATCAAAAATTCAAGTGACAAGCTGAGTGTGGTAGCCACGCCTTTAATCCCAGGACTTGGGAGACAGAGGCAGATGGATCACTGTTGAGTTCGAGGCCAGCCTGGTCTACAAAGCTAGTCCAGGACAGCTAAAGCTATACAGAGAAACCCTGTCTCAAAACCAAAATAAACAATATATATATATATCAAGTGATAGCACGTGCTGGCGAGGATGTGGAGCAAAGGTAACATTCTAGTGGGAGTGCAAACTTGTACAACCACTTTGGAAATCAATCTGGCAATTTTTCAGAAAATTGGGAATAGTTCTACCTCAAGACCAGCTATATCACTCCTGGGCATATACCCAAAAGATTTTTCCACCACACAACAAGGACATTTGCTCAACTATGTTCATAGCAGCTTTATTCGCAATAGCCAGAATCCGGGAGCAACCTAGATATCCCTCAACCAAATAGATAAAGCAACTGTGATCCATTTACACTATGGAATACTACTCAGCTATTAAAAACAAGAAAATCTTGAAATTTGCAGGCAAATCATTGGAACTAGAAAAGATCATCCTGAGTGAAGTAACCCAGACCCAGAAAGACACTCATGGTATATACTCACTCATAAGTGGATATTAGTCCAACATAGATGTCCTCTGAGAGACTCCACCCAGCAGGGGATAGGGACAGATGCCGTATCTCTCTGCTGGACCCTGGGTAGAGCGCTGAGAGTGCTATGGAAGAATGGGGGTACAGAAGGAACCAGAGGGTTCAGGAGCCCCACAAGGAGAACATCAAAGCTAGAGGATCTGGACCCATGGGAGTCTGCACAACCAAGGACAATGCATACAGTGAACCTAGATCGCTGTTTAGATCTAGCTAATGGACAGCTCATTCTCCATGGTTGTGTAGAGAATGGGACTGTCTCTGACATGAACTCTGGTGCCTCCAGAGATACACAGAGGAAGGGGATTCAGGCTATCCAGATGAGACCTGATAGGCTGTGGTCATATGGTGGGGAAAGAGGTCCCCTTCTGTCAGAGGTCTAAGGGAGGTAAATAGGGTGAAAGAGGGAGGAAGGGTGGGAATGGGAAAATACAAGTGAGGGGATAAGAATCAGGATGTAATCTGAATAAATTATAATAAATAAAAAAAACTTCTGTTCAAGTAATTGGTAAGGGTAGTCCAAGTGATTACCAAAACAATATAGACTATTGCTGTAGCTCTTGGTTGCCTCTCTGAGATTCAGAGCAATTCCCTATTGCCTAAGGCACTATACACTTCAGACAGAGGACTTCAGTAATCCTGAAAGATTTCAGCTGGATCTAATGTGAGAACCTCTATAAAGTGCTGTGTAAGCTACCAAGGGAGGGAAGCAGTCAATAGTCCTATCCAGTAGTGATGCCTAGGAACTACAGTGGCCAGCGTAACAAGATATCCCTAAAGGCGTGAAAGTGGCATTCATATCTTGGCAGTAAAACAACAGCTGTCTACATGGATGTAAGGAGCATTCAGTAGCAGGGAAGTCGTGGGACTAGAACCCTAGCCAAACTACCTGGGGCTAGTGATGTCATGGATATTAGAGGGCGACCTTCTACAGCCACTTTATTAGACCACCATAATTCTAACGGCATTCTAAAACCTGTTCATATACTTACCCCTAGACAAAGAACTATGGGCAACCAATGACTGCTGAGTGAGGGAGAATTAGCCTCTCCTAGGGATGAATCCCCTAATTGGTTATCCAATACAAAGTGGTCATCTCTGAAATCATATAACCGAAACAATATTCAACAGACTCAGAATATTGTTTTTATTTATTTATGCATATGTATATCAATAATAAAAAAGCCATCAATTTGAGAGGGAGTCAAGGGAGAAGAGAGAGGTTGGAGGGAGGAAAGGGAAGAAGTATGTGATGTAATATTAAAAGAGTTTAATGTTTCTGGGGCGTGGTGGTGCACTCCTGTAATCCCAGCACTGAGGAAGCAGAGGCAGGTGGATCTGTGTGAGTTCGAGGGCAGCCTGGTCTACAAAGTGACTCCAGGATCACCAGGACTACACAGAGAAGCCCTGTCTCGGAAAAAAAAAATATTTTAGTGTAAAAAATAGCTAAGCATGGTGCTGCATACCTATAAACCCAACATGTGGAACACTTTGGCAGAAAGATGACTAGTACTAGTTCAAGGCCATGCTATGCTGCTAATCAACTGTCTCGAAGAAGAGGAACAATAAACAAAGCCATACTGATGTGACACCCCAAGCCTACGGCTCATATTGGGGTTTAGTCTTCATATTAAACATTCTGTGAGTACAAACCTGTGCCTGTATCTATCACTCTTGTTCTGCAGAATGGCTTTACTAAATAAACTAAGCAGCCTTTCTTCCTGCCATTTACCCCACCCCTGTCTTATTTTTTTTTAAGTTATGAGGAAATATTCAAAATTCAACCTAAATACAAACAGTTATGTTTGATGTCCATCTTATGGATTAGAAGTGCTCTTGAAAAGAAAAGGCTTGGACAGTGCAGTGGAAAGAAGCTAAAAACCAACAACAAGAATAAGGAGTGAAATTCAAAGATGTGTGCATGCTATTAAGGAAAATGGCACACGAGTGCAGAGGGAAAAGGAGCTCCTGCTTACAGAGACCAGGCCTATGATCTGAGTGTCCTAAGAGAGGCAAGCCTTTCCATTCAAAGCTCCTACTTCATCAGCAATTTACCCATCCATTCCTTTTGTTGTGTTGTGTTGTTTCTGAGGGTCTCACTACATAATGATGATTGGAAGAAACTCACTACTCAGACCAGGCTGACCTAGAAAAAAAAGAAACACTCCTGTATCTCCCTCCTGAATGCTGGGATTGAAGGCATGCGCCACTGTGTTTGCCTCCCATCCATTTGTTTTTATGTTACGAATATAAAGACTTTTCTTCTTTCTATTTTTTTAAGATGGTACTATAATTACATCATTTACCTCCTTCCCTTTCCTCCATCTAAACATTCCATAAACTCCTCCTTGCTCTCTTTCACACATGTGAACTCTTTTTTAATTAATTGAAACATATTTATTTATATTTTTATTTATTTTACTATATATTTATATTATACTCATTTTCTGTTATATATATTCCTAAATACAAATACAACCTGCTTGGTCTGTATTATGTTACTCGTATGTATGTTTTCAGAGTGACTGGTTGGTGTGCTCTTCCCAGGGGAAGGCTATTCATCCCACTCTCAGAATTCTTTAGTTGTCTGGTAGTTCTTTGCGTAGGGTTGAGGCCTTGTGGGCTTTTTCCTGTCCACTTTGGCATGTCTATTGTTGTCCTCCTTGTTCAGCTCATGTTTAGGCAGTCATGTTGCTGAAACTCTATGACACAATCTCACAGCAAACTCTTTGATCTTTGGCTCTTGCACCCTTCCCACCCACCTCCTCCGAAACATTCCCTGAGCCTTAGGTGGAGGAACTGTTTTGTACGGGTTACCAGTTGTAATGAACTCCACAGTTCTGCATTTGGATTGGTTGTGGGCTTTTTGTAGCAGTCTCTGTAGCAACACAAAGGTTCCTTGGTGAGGAGTGAGGACTACACTTGTCTGTGTGTATAAGGACAAATGTTTAGAGGGTAGTTGGGGATTGTGCTGGTTTAGGAGAGTTGTGTTTGAGGGTTCTCCTAAAATGAGATTTGGTGTTAAGGAAGTAAGAGTCAATCTGGGAAGTTTCATTAACTCCTTCTGGCCTGTATAATCAGTTGTCATGTCTGGCAACTAAGTGATACAGCCCCTCCCCCCTTTTTTGTCCTTTGAGAGGTGTTTTTTTTTTTTCATTGAAAATAGATTCTTCTTTCATACAATACATCCCTACCAAAGCTTACCCTTCCTCCACTCCTGCCACCTCCTTCCCACCCCCCCCCTTTCTCAAGGTGCCATTGAACTTCTTATCCTCCTGCCTTCATCCTCCCAACTGGTGAGATCACAAGGTAGGTATTCTGCTCTACACTGACTACTAGTTCTGTGAGTACATGAGTTATTCCTTCATTGAAACCTGAAAGAAATCCGAGGGCCAGAGGACATCAAGAAAGGGATTTTAGTCCTGCTTCTAAATATAAATAGTGGCAGTCTCAAATATTAGGGCGCTCATGTGATATGGGTTAAAAGTAAGTGGTTGGAGCCAGTATATTAAATATGTGCCCGAAAGAGCAAGGGATGTACTAGCAACCATTTGCAGATTATTCCTTTAGTAGATTCTTTCTGGCAGCCTCATGGGTCTTGAGCACTTGTAAGACTGTGTACTGTGACCTGTTTTCCTCTTTTGTTTAGGGAGCCCAACTGTATCCCCGACCTCATGCATTTTGGAGTGTCCTATTTTTCCATGCCCCCATCATGATATTCTGTTAGCTTTACTCATGGTTATTTCTCTTTCAAGTAGCCTTTGGATCCAACTTCTGTGTGTGGCCAGTGAAAGGAAAGTAAGGGTATCAGTGTGTCTTGCATTAGTGCCTGAAGAGAGATTGTGCTTCTGTGCCTCTTAAACACATGTTCTTGACAGTCAAGTATGGGGCTGTGGAGGGTAAAAGCTTCTTCAAGCCTGGCTCAGACTTTGTCTTCCATTGACCTCAGGGAATGCCACTTAATGGAAAAATATGATCAGTGTTCACCCTATGGAATCATTGCTTAATATTGTAGATGACTCATTGGAATTAGTATGTTAGAAAATCATTTCCAGATGTGTAGCAGAAACTTTCCCAAAAGGAAGAAATCGGCTCTGGAAAACTGGGTTAGTTTTCTTGCTTTTAAATGATCTTCGAGCCAGAGTTAGTTGGTTCTATTTATTTGGGGTTCTCTGTGGTAAGATCCTATTCGCATACTTTTAGAATGACATCCACAAAAGTGGGCCCTGTCCCCAGGCTGCCCCTTTAATCCCATGTTGCCTTCTGTACTCTTCAAGTTTCCCTGTGTTTTCATAATGTCCATGAGTGATCCCTACTCTCTTGGGCTCTTGTTTCTTATTGTTACCAGTGAGTATTGGTTGTGCATGCCTGTGGGAAGGCTTTTTGCTAGGTACTGGGAAGGGTGAGAGAAGACCTTAGTTTGCAGAGCAGGAGCAGAATGAATAGCACAGACGTGGCTGAGAATGGCTGTTCTGCTGTCTGGGTTGGGAAACCACTTTCTATCTATAGAATATGGGAGAATGAACTTTAGCATCTCGGTTTCTTTATTTATATATCGGGAGTAATAGTAATAATATTCTGAGTGAGGTTATCCCTAGCAAACACTCCACATAGTTCTCTGAGTTGCCTCTGTGTGTAGTTTGGTGTGAGGGAGGAGTGGGAGATCTGACTTGCAGATGGAGGCTCTCCAGGAAGCCGGCACAGTGTTAGGGTTTTGTGGTTCCACCTCTATAGTACTTAACTCCAGTAGGGAATCCACGGGCTTCTCACATTCAGTGACTTTTTAGCTGAGCCCCATGAAAAGAGGGACTGTGTTGTCATCATCTGCTTACAAGCAACAGATGGTGGCTTTTGTAGCTCCTGCAATAGTCAGGGGGCCAGTAGTTGCCAGAAACACAGCCTGGAACTCTATAAAAGCCAAGTCTGCTCTTATAAGGTGTTTTGGGTAAATAAAACTTATGTTTTCTGTCTTGCTCATTTTCCATGACTTACCTAGTCTCATTATATTGGGGCAGCTTTCTACTGATTATGGATTCTTTCAGGAGATCTCAAAGATAGCAGCAGCAAGTGGACTTATGTGCTAGAATATGGGCCCCCCAAATTCTTGAACTTGAAAAACTTCCCCAGAAAGGGAAAAGATGATAAACATTACTGTTCCATAGATTTAGGGATTTTTCTCATTTCTCTGTCTCTGTCTCTGTCTCTCTCTGTCTCTGTCTCTCTCTGTGTCTGTCTGTCTATCTCTTCTCTCTCTCTGTCTGTCCCTCTGTCTCTGTCTCTTTCTGTCTCTCTTTCTCTGTCTCTCTCTCTCTGTCTCTGCCCCCCCCCGCCTCCTCTCTCCCCCTCTCTCTCTTTCCCTCTGTTTCTGCAACCCTCCAGCTGAGGATGGAACCCAGGGCCTCACACTGGCTAGGCAAACATTCTGCCATTGAAGTTTATATAGCCTCTCTACTGGTTTGGAAGCGTTGGAATGTTTAGGAATTCAGAAGAGTGCTACAGAAGTTCCTGTAGTGGTTCAAAGTGTTCACTCCACGGTTAAGCAGCCCTGGCTTTGAATCCCTAACATACTACTTTTCTATTACTGCATGGCATGTTACCGCAAACCTAGAAGCTTAAAATAAGTTCCCTGTTTCTCTGGAGCAGTAGCACGGCAGGGCTCAGTGCGAGGTGCTCCTCTGAGTTCACAGGTCTTGGCAGCACTAGGTCATCATCTGGAGGCTCAAATGCTTTTTCCAAACTTGTGCAGGCTGGCATAATTCAGTTCCTTGTGGTTAGTTGTAGGAATGGGTCCCATTTGCTGGTTTTCAGCTGTCAGCCTCCAGCAACTTGCAAAGAAAGCTGTCAGTCTCAGCCTGGTGGCTGTCTTAGTAGTACATGGCAGTCTACTGGTCCAAACTCAGCAGGCGAATCTTTCTCTTCAAGATGAGCCCTGCCCCTCTTCTAGGTCTCCTTTTGATGAACTCAAAGTCAATTGTTTGGTAACATACCTGGGAGAGCAATATTTCCTAATAGGCACAGTTCCCACTTACATGTGAGAGGCAGGTAGACCACAGAACAGTATTAGGGGGCATCATCAAACTCTACTTGCTGTACCAACTCCACCAGTCACTTGAGCAAGGTGCCTACACTCTCTTCTTTTGTTTTCCTAATACTATGTGATAGCCTTCTCCACTGTAGGAGATGTTGCTAGTCTTGCGTAAGATGCTAACATTGCTTTCCATAGGCACCAGAGTCATAGCACAGAAGCACTTTTTCCTTCCTTCTCTCTCACCTTGTCTTTAGCACTACCCAGAATGCAATGGTTTTGAGGGTAAACCTCATACTAACATGCTCAAAATGTTCAGGATTGTTCCCCTCATGATTTGTGTTATTTTAAAGAGAGATGACAGACACACACTTGGAATCCCAGTATTAGGGAGGCTCAAGACAATCACTGTGAGTTCCCATGCAGCTTGAGCTATAGAGTGAGACTCAATGTTAAAACAAATAAAAAAAAGAAAAAAGAAAAGAGAAAGCAATTTCTTTTAAAAATATTTATTTATTACTATGTATACAGTGCTCTGGTACCTGCAGGCCAGAAGAGAGCACCAGATCTCATTATAGATGGTTGTGAGCCACCATGTGGTTGCTGGGAATTGTCCCAGGAGTCCCCTGTATCTGACTCCCTGGCTTTCACTTACCTGCTGAGTCCTTGTGTTTGTGGGGGGCTAGAAATATGGCTTGGCACTTGCTGTCCAATCATAAAGACTAGATTTCAGATCATAGCATCTACATGACAACCGAAACATACTCTGTTAACTCCAGCTCTGAGAGTTCTGGCCTTCTCTTTGGCCTCTGAGCATATAGGAGCCCATGTGCGAATACACACATACATCAATAAATCTTTTTAAAGATAGCAAATTTCCCAGCCTGCAGTGTGTTTCTAACCTGTGGGCTAAGGACGTTGGTGTTCTAGGAATGCACATTCAGTTTATTCACATGAAGTACTGAGCCATGGCCATTTTAGGGGGTTGTGAGCGCATGTATGAACACATGGCCATCTTTAGAAGAAACTGAGTATAACTTTTTTTCCCCCTTGTCCAGAAGAATTATGCTTCAACAATATTTAGAGAATAACCACCCATATGACAACCTCTTATTTAGGAGGCCCATTTGCAAGCAAGAGTATTTAGAGAGTGGGATAGGGTGGTGAGATGTAAAGAGAAAAGAAAAACAGACAGATAAGAAAAAGAAAGAATGCCTAGGGCTCAGGCTGTTCAGTGGTAGAACACTAGGCAAGCATGAATAGGTTCTCGGTTCTGAGACATGCTAGAAGGGGTGTTATTGCAGTACTTGGGAGGCCAAAGGAGAAAGGTCTTGAATTTGAGGCCAGACCACCCTACATTGTGAGACCCTGTGTCAACAAACAAACCGAAACCAAAAGATATGCTTGCAAATTCAAAAACAGTGAGTCACTTCTGGAGAGTCTTGATTCTTCACAGCAGAAAAAACTTGGGTGTCCCTTTCCACAACAATGACAAATAGTCTACTCTCTCCTGTGCCTGCAGTTGTGAGGCTGTGTATTTAAGGACTGCTTAGGGGAAGGGGACTGATGAAACTGAAAAGCCATATGAGAGCTCATGTCTCCATCACCTTGCCTGCACCCAAAGAGCTCACTGCCATAGCCAGTAAGGGCTCCCTTTCTGTGGCTCTCTGGGGTTCAATAGCAGCAGCTTCTCCAAAGAGGAACCTGGAGGGAAGGAGTCCTGAGTTAGTTATGTGATGAGAAAGTCCTCGCTGCTTGCCCCTTTCTCAACAAAGCTGTGAAGCTTCCTGTTCCCAAACAGCCTGAAAGAGGTAGGACCCAATTCCTCCATGCTGTGAAAAAAATTATTACCTTTTTCACACAGGCTTTCTTCAAACAAAATTGAGGTTGAGTAGGGGAGTAGACAGAGGCAAGAGGAATGAGTGTTCGAGGTCAGCCTGGACTATGTATTGACTAGACAGTAGCCAGCCAAGCTTACAAAGCATGATTCCATCTTCCGAAATGGAAAGAGACTGTGGTTTAGTGGTACATATTAGTAGTTCTAGCTCTTAGGAGGTGGAGACATTAGGCCCACTATCTGCTCAAGGCTAGCTTGGACTAGCCTAGACTACATAAAAAACAAACAAACAAACAAAAACAAAAAACCTCAGTGTTTTGTTTTTGTTTGTTTGTTATCTAGACAAGGTTTCTCTGTGTAGCCTTGGCTGTCCTGGACTTGCTTTGATAACCAAGCTGGCCTTGAACTCACAAAGATCTGCCTGCCTCTGCCACCATGCACAGCTTGCCAAAACAAAATGAAACCCAGCACTTTTGTTCACACAGAGGTCACTAGCCAGAGAGTGAAAAGGCAACCCACAAAATGGTTGGAAATATTTGCAAAACATATGTCTGCAAAAGGACTAATATCTAAACTATGTGAAGAACTCCTCCAATTCAACAATGGTGGAAAAACCTTGTTAAATAAGCAAAGAAAGTTAAATAGACATTTCCCTTAGAAGATCAAACAAATGGCCAATAAGCACATGAAAAGATGCTCAAAAATTATGGAAATATCAAGCAAAATTACAGTGAGGTACCATGTCACACATTTGGATTGTTGTTGCCCAAACCCCCTCCAAAAAAAAAAAAAAAAATCCTGAAAATTAACAAGTGTTAAAACATGGAGAAACTGGGAGCTTGTCTAGTACCGATGAGAATTTAAAAGTGGTGTGACTGCTGTGGAAAATAACTTAGTGGTTCACAGAGTTTTAAATATGGAATGGAATTGCCTCTAGACAGAACTAGGAACATCTCGCCAAAGAACTGAAATAGAGATGCTGAAAGATATATGCCCATTAAGGTTCCTAGTTGTGTTACTCACAGTCACCAAAAGTTGGAAATATCCCAGATGCCAGGTGAAACACACCCCAAATGTGATATGTATGTACAGTGTAACACTCACTTTTACAAAATGAAATTCTCACATACGTGACAGAATGGGTGATTCTCGAAAGCATCATGGAAGTATACAAAACCAGACAGAAACTGAGAGATACTGTACAATTCCAATGAAATGAGACATGTTGACAAGGCAAATACATAGAAGTTGAACATAGAGACCGCCAGGGACTAAGAGGAACAGACTGTTGGTGTTGGTGGACTGTTGGTACTTAATGTATAAGGAGTTTCTCTTTGATACAATTTAAAGCTTGGAAGTGAAAAGCACTGATGGCAGAACAGTGACTGTACTCTATTTTGGTAATTTGGTTTTTGAGATAGGGTGTCGCCATGTAGCCCAGGGTGGCTTCAACCTCTTGATCCCCTTGCCTCAGGTTCCTGATGCTGGGGTAGAGATGTGCCTCGTTGTATGTGGCAGTGGGAGGGTATTTATTGCCACTGAAATGTACCCTTAAAAGAGTGGAAGTGGCAGATGAATACTATATAGATTTTTCCCCACCATAATAACCTTTCCACCAAATTGGTCCTTGTATTTTTTGGACTGTAGTAGGAATACTTTAGTGGTAGCAGTCTCAGACACTGAAAGGAAACAAAACAAAACAAAACAAAACAAAAAAACCCCAAGCATTACATCCATATCCACCACTCTGCATAAGTAAAGCTGATGTTTTAATTTCACCATATTTATTTTTAACCACTTTGCATTTGTCAGTTAACAGTCATTTTCTACCACTTCCTGTGTAAGCGACACACAGTGAACCTTCATGGTCTCATCCATTATTGGAAGAGAAATAGAAAAGGCCTCAGAGCTGGGACAAACACAGCTCCACAGCCGGCGTTCTGTCGCTAAGTCTGTCCTCAGCAGTAGTGGTTCTCGGAGCTACAGCCACAGCATGGGAACAACTGTACGGAAGAGCAGAGAACCCCGGGGGCAGCTGTGCTGCCACCTAGAATAGCATGAGCAGTATAGAACAGGGTTTTGGGAAGGCTTTGGCTATTGTCAGACTACACACAGGGCACTGCTTCTGCAGCACACATTGCAGGGGTAGATTCAAAACTTCATATGGCAGGTGGGGCTCTTGGTTTCCAGAGAGATGCTGAGAACAGTCCCTACTCGAACTCTGGGTGGTCCTGCCGTACCCTCATGTGTTTCTCTCTGGGCCTTCCAGTGGCTAGTGCACCCATGGGTCTCCGTGTCAGAGAAGTGTACTGCTGGAACCTCAGGCGACTACCTGCCTGTTTGTGCATACTGGTCACTGTCTGGTGGTGGAGCTCACCAGAAAACAGGGGAAGTCCCCAATCTGGATAGGGCCTGTGGCTCCTACATGGCTGACTATGCATTCCTGAGCGCTTTACATTTCTTCCTGGCTCTCTTTCAGAGAAGTGGCCTGGTGTCAAAGGAAGGAAAACTGGTAGCCCTTTAGCAGGGGAAGGGGTGCTGAAGGCTGTAGAAAGGTGTTCAGCATTTTCATGGGCACTGCCTGATTTTTGAAAAGAGCCGTCTTTGCTGTTCCTCTTGAAATAGACTATTATTGGGTTTGTGGGTGTAGCTTAGTGATAGGACAGTTGCCCAACAACCACATGATCCTGGATTTCAGCCACCCCCCCCAGTACTACAAACCTGAGAGGTAGATGATAGGAGGGGAAGAAAAGAAAGGAAATCTCACCATAGAGTGGACATAAATGGCAACAAATCTCTCACTTGACCCAAGAAAATCAATGCTATTTTTCAAGAATTATCTTGATTGTGAGATATATAGGCAGTGTTGATGAAATAATTAGACCAAATGGATGTCCCCAAAAAGCCACCTATGTAGGGGACCATGCACTTACTTCCTAATGTTATCGCCAGTGAAAACAAGGGGTGACCCTCAGTAATTTTGTGAGAATGCAAGAGAGATGAAGGGGGCCTTCCCATGCAGTGATATTTCATATACTATATGTTTTATCACAAGTGCATTTTGGGAGTAAAGGAAAATTTATCATTTAAAAAAAATTGACTTGGGCTGGAGAGATGGCTCAGTGGTTAAGAGCACACTCTGCTCTTCAAGAGGTCCTGAGTTCAACTCCCAGCAACCACATGGTGGCTCACAACTGTCTATACTGGCAGGATGCCTTCTTCTGACCTGCAGGTGTACATGCAGATAGAACAGTCATATACATAAAATAAATAAATGAATATTTTTAAAAAATTGACTTTTGTGGACCATTGAAATGGCATGGCCGGGAAAGTTACTGGCTGCCAAGCTCAGTCACTTGACTTTGATCCCTGGGACCTGTAAGATGGAAAGAGAGAATTGACTTGTACAAGGTGTCCTCTGACCTCCACACATGTGCTGCACACATACCCAGATGTTGTGTATCTAAGGCATAGGAGCATTGGGTGGATGAGATGTCCCAGTAAACAAAGCACTTGTCATCAAGATTCAGGATCTGAGTTCAATTCCCTGGGATGAAGATGGTCAAAGGAAAGAACCAATTTCTGACCACAATTACTGGACTCTGTCTCTCTGTCTCTCTCCCTCCCTCTCTCCTCTCTCTCCTCGCTTTCCTACTCCCCTCTCACACACACACCAAACAAATAATAAAATAAATGTTTAAAAAGTAAAAAGCCAGGCTTATTTGCTTAATTGCTTCTCTCCAAGTCTATAATTGGATTATTGCTACTGTCTGTCTTTGCGTGCATTCCCCCCACCCCCCGCCCAGTTGATGCAAGTCCAGACATTTCAAGTGAAAAGATTCTACTTGGTAAGCTGGGGATTCACATAGCCTATTGAAATCCTAGACAGTTTGAGACAGGGGCTCTTTATATAGCCCTGACACCCCCTTGAACTCATGGTGCTGCCGGTCCCACCTCCCAGTTGCTGACATTCACAGGGGAATCCTACCGTGCCCAGCAAAATGCCTAGAATTCATAAACTTTGTCCCCTTCTTGCCTAGCAGTCTGGTGTTCACACAGCCAGTATGCTCATGGAGGGACTTTTTTGAACACTCATGGTAAATTCCTTTTATGCTAAAGTTGCTCTGACATAACCTGAAACATTGTGGCCACCGGAAAGCAACTTCACATGCAATTGGAATCCAACTAGAAACCTAAATAGAAATGAGATGGAGGAACAAGAAACTGTCCACAGGGCTCCTGCCTAGGCAGTGAGTTGCTAAGTGACTTTACTTTTCTAAGTTGTAGTTTGGGATTAAAAATTTTTTCATTGGTGACACAGGACTTTAATCCCAGCACTCAAGGAGGCAGAGGCAGGTAGATCTCTGAGTTTGAGACCAGCATGACCTATAGAGAGAGTTTCAGGACAGCCACGACTACACAGTGAAACTCTGTCTCAAAACAGAACAAAACAAAATCCCAAACCAAACAAAATAAAAATACAAGCAAACAAACAATTCCTCAGTGAATATGCACCACTTTTCCAATGATAGAAAAATCAGAAATTCTCCCATAATGCAGCTCATTTATAGGAAAGTTAGCATGGCAGCTGATCTTACTCTTTCCTGGGTCACCCATTATTCTGAGATTGCTGGACGGTCCAGACCGTTTGAGGATGAAGGGCTATACATGTGGTATTGTCAATGAATTCTCTCCATTCCTAAAACCTCAAGTTTCCTAAGCTAGGCGAGTGCTTTATCACTGAGCGGTGTCCCCTAGTGCTTCCCTGTTGTTTGTGGGCTGGTGGCACAGGTGCCCACAGTATAAGAGGCTTCAGAGAAATTAAGGCAAAAGCTTCAGGGCAGGGTGGAGAGCCCAGCTAAGCTTAGGACTTGAATCAGTGAGGGAAGCCTATGAGCACCAAGTTGAGATTTCTCCCTCCCCCTAGGATTGGGCATAGCAGAAAAAAACAGCAGGGAGGCTCATCAAGGGCTTGGAGTGGAGGCCACAGTAGATGCAGTTCAAAAGCAGGACCCAAATGCACTGTCACATGGAGAGCAGGGCAAGTCTGTCCACCTGGCTGAAGACTATGCAGGGGAGAAGAGGCAGAGCATCCTCAAGGACAGTTAGTGTTTTGTCATTGGGATGGCCTTTCAGTCAGTGCTATAGGCTGAGGTCTGAAGAGGTCCCCAGTCCTCATGGTAGAGTCTGCAGGAGGTGCAGTGGGCACTGCAGAGTGGGAGTGCTTAGGGAAGGGCACCCGGGGGCATGTTTGTTATAGCAAAAGCCTTTCTTGCTTTCTGTGCATATGTGACTGTATTTTGGGGTGCTTTTAGCCAGGGGAAACCAGCGAGTGTTCTTGTGGGCATATTCAGCCAGCACATGGAAGGGGATTGAAAGCAGGAGGGAGAAACAGAGAAAGATTGATTGTTTGGGAGGAACCCTATGGAAGAAAACCACTGTAGCCGGTATGAATGGGCTTTTGCTTGAATTGTCATCTCCCGCTAATTTTTTTTTTCTTTTGGTATTTTAAGACAGAGTTTTTCTGGGTAGTCCTGTCTGTTCTGGACTCGCTTTGTAGACCAGGCTAGCCTCCAACTCACAGAGATCCACCTGCCTCTGCCTCCCTGAGTGTTCGGATTAAAGGCCCGTGTCGCCCCACCTGGCTCTCCCTCAAATGCCTAAACTGACACCATTTCCCACTGCCCATCACTGGTGTTTCTTTGCGCAGATATGACTTGTCCTCCGAGAACTATATATACAGCAGTCCCGTGAATGTATCCTAAGAGTGGTGTGTCAATGCATTCGTGCTCTTCACATGTGCAGGACAGGGCTCCTGGCTCTCTCCCTAATGAAAGTCTGTCAGTGAGTGCCCATCTTGGAGAGACTACAAGAGGAAGTCAGTCCTAATGCTGAGGGTTCAAAAGATATTGGTAATGGGTCTGTATTTTGCTCAGTCACCTATTCAGGTATAATGTGGGGAGAACCCGGGGACCTAGCAGTGACTAAGACCATCAACCTGCAATCACAAAGCTTGCTTTTGGTGGAGAGAGAAAGGGAGAAAAATTGATGAGCGCTAACGGCATCTGAGCCCTTGGCTTGTGGCTTAGGATGGGAAAGGAAGCAAAGTACTTGTTCTACGCTCCAGGAAGTGACTGGCATTGGCTGTCAGGGGCTGGCCACACGAACCTGGATACATCAGGTTAGCTTTACAGAGTTTTTTTGTAGTGGGGTGGGAGAGAGAAGCAAATGGAGGAATCAGGATCAGCAAAAGTGAGATCATGTGAGCCATGTCCACTCTAGTCAGAAGGCATGCCTGGAGGAGGAATGGGGTTGGAGGCCAGATCACAAAGTGTCCTCCAGCCCTTCTTGGCAGGCTGGGTCTTCTGCAGGTTCAGGGAATCTGAAGCCGCTGAAGGACTTGAAACAAAGGAATACTGTGAACCAACTTGCATCTCATGAGGAGTTTAACCGATCTGGATCAAATTAGCCAACGAAGAGGTGTTGGGAACAAATTAAGTCACAGATTGGCAGCTGATCTTTTCAAAATGAAATGTTCGGGTTAATTTAGTCTGTCGCGAGGGAGATAGACGCACACACTCTCGCGGTGTCCTTTAGGGAAAGAGTCTTCATACAAAGCTCCCACTTGCTTTCCCTCAAGCAACTCTATGCACCGCTAATGAGCAGCTTTCCACAATTCACTGTATTGCTCCTGGAAAATAGAGACAGTAGGGCACATTTCAGGTTATGTTGTCATTTTATGGGTTAATTTCCATTTTCATGGACCTTCTGGGTTTCAGGGCATAAATATGAGCAAAACATCTGTTCATGTCATTCCCTTGCTTAAAAACAAAATACAAACCAACCTACCTTCTGCTGGCTCCCCACTCCCACAGTAGGAAACCAGTCCAGGGTGATTTTCTGTCCCTTACTGGGGGGTCTGCACAGCACTCTCTTTATGTCTGTGGTGAACTTCACCCTCTGGCCATGACATAGCTCTTGCTGTATTAATATCTGAGTCGCTGGGGTTACTGTATGAGGCTGTCAGGCACTAACATTCCCTCACTGAGTGGAGGGAGTGCGCCTGTGTCTGCACAGGAGAGGGTCCTAAGACCCTGCTTCCCTCCTCCAGCGTATATAAATAGTCAACAACTGTCAGGAGTAGGGTTTTTTGCCAATAAGTTGCCCACACTCCTGTAGCTCCAACTAACTCCATAAATTCACCAAGCTTGACTTGGGTGGAAGCAGTTTTATGTTCTGCCATGGGTGCCCTAACTGAAATAAATACACATTTATTTCCACCCCGGGAAGAGTTAATACAGTACCATCCTAGTCCATGCCATGCCCCATCCTAGCTCTCTGTGGGAAAGCATGTTTGTGTGCTCCTCTAGTTCAGGAGGTCACTGAGGGCCTCGTCTGTAGCTTGTCCATCTTTCAGCAGCTTGTAGCTCACTGCCTGGCCCATGGCTGATGGTTGGTAAATGTGCCCAGCCAAGTTAAATATTTTGCATTTTGTTTGGTAAGTGCCCTGGAAGATTTCTCTGGGAACAACTGACCAGGAAGCTTCACTTTTGTAGAAGGTTGGCCGGCAAAATTTTTGACTGAGGTGTAGGATCTCCTCACACATCAAAATCTAATGAGCAACTGGGTTTCTTTACTGGGAACCCATCTCTTAGGAGACACCAAGGCTTTTTATCTTTTTGTATGTACAAGAATTTGAAACTGCATAGGTTATTTTTCATGTTTTAGCTTTCTTCTTAATTTTTGTTAAACTTAGCATACAAAGTAATTGGCTTTCTTCATCCACCAGTATACTTTAGGTGTTTAAGAAGCCCTTCGTTGGTTATACTTCAAGTCCCCTTTCTCTGTATGTTGGTTGGGTTTTTGTTATCTCAACGTAAGCAAGAGTCATCTGGGAAGAGGGAACCTCAGTTAAGAAATGCCCCTATCAGATTGGCCTGTAAGAAAGCCTGTGGAGCATTTTCGTGGTTAATAATTGCTATGGTAGGGCCTGGACCACTGTGGGTGGGCAAGTGGTCCTGGGGTATATGAGAAAGCAGGCTGAGTAAGCTAGTAAGCAGCGTTCCTCCGTGGCCTCTGCTTCAGTTCCCGTCTTGACTTCTCCAACATACTAGTAGGAGAGTATTTATATTAGACCAAAGCCACATGAATATGATCATACATCTGCTCAGGGTGTGTGCAGATTAACAGGGGAGTGAAATGCAGAGCCAGCCTGAGGCAGGTGTGTCTATTGAGTTATAGTAGGATAAATAGGATTAACATGGATTGGGTCACTGTGTCCTGTAATGTTGTACAAAGAAACAGGAACGCTCCCAAATTTTTACAGATGCAAACTTAAGAAAAGCCAAAGGTGCTTTGTCTGTCTGTCTGTCTTTCTTTCTTTCTTTCTTTCTTTTTTCCTTTCTTTTTTGGTTTTTTTGAGTCAGAGTTTCTCTGTGTAGCCTTGACTGTCCTGGACTCCCTTTGTAGACCAGGCTGGCCTCGAACTCACAGTGATCTGCCCGCCTCTGCCTCCCGAGTGCTGGGATTAAGGGCATGTGCCACCACGCCTGGCTTTTACAATATACTTTTTCATGTAATGATACAGACTTCTAGTATGGGGAGGGGTTCACAAAAGGGAAAAACAAAGGTGGGGTCATTTTAGTTAATGAGTAGACCCAAGATATAGGGAAGACTAAAAAGGATTTGTTGCAAGATGATTTTTTGTCCCTTTCAAGATTCATTTTCAAGCTGGGGCCTTTCAGTTTTCTTTAGTCCATTATCAGAAGCAAAGCAATGAGATAGAAAGGTATAAGCTAGTGTGGAAAATGATGTACAGCCGCACATTCTAAAGTGAAAACAGTTGTGTCCAGATGATGCTAAAAGGAGACTTCAGGTGCTTAGTTTTTCACTGTAAATCTATGGAACTTTTGTACATTAAAAATTTTTTTTTCTGCTGAAGAATTCAAAGTATGTTATGGCTCTGTTTAAAAGTAAGGAAAAAACATTAGTGAGAACTTTTTGTTTTGCTTGTTTATTTTTGAGACAGGGTTTCTCTGTATAACCCTGACTGTCCTGGAACTAGCTCTATAGACCAACTGGACTTAAAATGCAGAGATCTGCCTGCCTCTGTCTGATGAGTGCTGGATTAAAGGCATATGCCACCACTGCCTGATTAATGAGAACATGTTTTTAAAGGTAACTGGCCTTGAACTCTGGGCTTACATAGTTCTGTCTCAGCTTCCCAAGTAGTGTAGGACTGTTAGAGGTGGGTCACTCCTCCTTGTGTGAATTTTCTTCAAGTTCTTGTTATTATGGTAATCACAAACATTCAAGGCAAGTTGAAATTAGCTGATAGGCACAGAATAAATTGTCATAATTTTGTATGTCTTGAGAACTTGTTCAGTTCTTTGATTCTTCTGGAAAGTTGTTTGTTATGTATTACCTCGGAGCATTCCCATCAATAACGGTGTGCTCAGAATGAAAATAGTATTATCCTAATTGTCACTCTCTCAATTCACTCATGCTCATCTGTTCATTTCCCCCTCTTCTTGACTTACTTTTGAGTCATTGAAAACTTATTAGCACAAAGTAAATACCAGGCAAGAAGGAACTGAGTCCAAATCAGCTCTTGCCTGAGAGCCAGTGGATTGAGTCAAGTTATAGTTATTGGCTACAGTGAACTTTGGGTTACAGAGTTCATTAGAATTTTCTTACCCCTCTGGAGAATATATGGACTATTTGCATAATATCTGAGTTGGCAGTAAAGAAAATATTTTTAAGCAAGCATGACCCCCTCAGAGCATGCATACAGTCCTTTCTTTAGAGTAAAATCTTTTTGAGTTTTTCAGACTAGTTCTCAAAATAAATAGCAAGTCGTCTTGGGAAGGGGAAGTAATTTTGCCTTAAAAATTTTCTGTGTTAAAGTTCTAAAATTGGGGAGGGAATAGGAAAGGAGAGATAGAGGATTATTTACCATCATTCATTATTTTCCCTTTCTGTTCAGTTCTAAGTACTTTGAAACCCCATTTTGTTGATCCTTAGAGTTGCAAGTCAGTCCTTAATTGAAGCTGGAAACTAAAAATCGGTTCTGAAGACTGTTCGCTCTCCTGACCTCCTGGGTGGCCCTTTTGGCTTGGAAAGCTTGGACAGAAGACTGGCCTCTTTGTGTTATGCAGCTGGATATCCCCAGGAACCACAAAAGCTTCTGGCTTTGGAGTTCTCACGACTCTCTGCTAGGTTCCGTGGAGGATATTGAGATGAATTAGATATGGGTCCCTTGACAATATCTTACTTTTTTTTTTTTTTGTAATTTGATTCTTCCCCACTTGAATCTGCCAGCTCCTTTCCCCAAAGTAAAAGATCCAAGGTGTTAATCCCTGCTTGTTGAAGACAAATGCTAAATTGGAAGCGACAGTCTAGAAACGCAAAACTCCTTATCCAATTACAATCTAAGAGAAACCAGTCAGCTTTGCCCTGCATCTTCAGGGTAAGAAGGAAAAGCCTTACTGTGGTGCACGCCTTTAATCCCAGCACTCAGGAGACAGAGTCAGGTGCATCTCTGTGAGTTTCAGGCCAGCCTGGTCTATGGAGCAAGTTCCAGGATAGCCAGGGCTGCACACAGAGAAACCCTGTTTCGAAAAACAAGTGAACAAAAAATCAAAACAACAGAAAAAGATAACAAGTCTTAGTCAAGGTTTCTATTGTTGTGATGAAACATCATGAATGAAAAGCAAGTTGGGGAGGAAAGGGTTTATTTGGCTTATACTTCCAGATCACAGCCATTCATTGGAGGAAGTCAGGACAGGAACTCAAGCAGGGCAGGAACCTAGAGGCAGGAGCTGATGCAGAGGCCATGGAGGGATGCTGCCTATCAGCTTGATCCCATGGCTTGCCCAGCCTGCTTTCTTATAGACCCCAGGACTACCAGCCTAGGGGTGGCACCACCCACCTTGGCTGGACCCTCCCCCATTGATTACTAGTTGGAAAATTGCCACATAGAGGCATTTCCTCAACTGAGGCTCCTTCCTCTCTGATGATTCTAGCTTGTGTCAAGTTGACACACAAAACCAGGCAGTATGCCATGTTTCCAAGTCTTAGAGTGAAGGACTATTAAGTATCTTGAGTTTAGAGCACACAGGCTTATGGGTACACATTGTGGTTAAGAGCAATGACCTACTCTATAAATAGGAGGCATTCCATCTATCTGCCTAAACCTTACTTTTCTCCTATGTAAAATGAACATTAAAAAAAGAGGAAAGCCTTATAGGATTTTTGACAGAATTAAAATAAGAGGTGTATAGTGCTTAACAGTGTGCGTGATGGTGCTGAGTCTATGAAGCAAAGTACAAGGCATAGTTTCCCTCCCCAACCAGGTATTTAAGATTCTGCTGAGAAAACTAAACCATAGCATAGTTGAGTGTATAAGTGCATGCCACAATCAATGGTAAACATACTATGAGTTAGAGAAGAGGCAGGTTAGGCTGTCTCTGTCTGGAGTTGGCTCAGTAGGTAAAAGCATTTGCCACACAACCATGAGCACTTGGGTTGGAATCCCTAGCACACACATAAAAGCTAGGCAGGCATGGTGGTGCACACCTTTAGTTCTAGTACTTGGGGAGGCAGAGGCAGGTGAATCTCTGTGAATTTGAGGCCAGCCTGGTCTACAAAGTGAATCCAGGGTAGCCAAGGATACATAGAGGAAACCTGTCTCGAAAGCTAGGCAGACATAATGACCTCTCTGTAATCTCAGCCTTCTCAGGAGGTTGAGACCAGGGATCTCAGGGCTAGGGGTGGGGGGCTAGCAATCCAGACTAGCTGAATTGGTTCAATAAATAAAGTGGAGGATAATCAAGAAAGATACCTGGTATCAACTTGGGGCCTCTTCATGCATGTGCGCTTGCACTGCACTGCCACACATGTGTGTCCACACATGTGAACAGGCATAGACACATGAACATACACACATAAGAATAACAAATTAAGAGACTCTGATATTCTGGATTTGGGTATTTTTTCTTTTTGGTGTGTGTGTGTGTGTGTGTGTGTGTGTGTGTGTGTGTGTGTGTGTGTGTGTGTGTGTTGCTAAGCACTTCTTGTGTGATCCAGTGTGGCCTCAAACTTGTAACATTCTTGCCTCAGCCTCCTGAGGGCCACCACCCTTGGCTTTCTTCTAGAGATTATGAACAAAAGTAGACATTTAGAAGTGATCCTAGATTGCATATTCTCATGTAATGAAAGCTGTTGATCAAAATAAATGGTACTAGGTGGGTTCCCATGTTTTTGTGTGTAAAGTGGTTTGTGCCAGCACTTTGCCAGACGCAGTACTGGCCATTGAAAGGTATGGTAGAGCTGCAGGAGCCAAGTGTAGCTTTAAGACAGCTTCTAGGATCAAGTCAGATAGATGTCTCTGGCTTATCACCTTCTCCAGTAGGTTAGGGGCTTCTAAGGGGCACAGACTAGTTCTTTTTATGTCCATATCACCAGGGACTAGCAGGGACCTGGCCCTTAGTAGGGACCCAATAAATATGCCACACACTGAACCTGCTTTGTTTTCTCTCCTGCCCTCCTGCCGGAAACTGCATGCCCCCAGTGGCCATTTTGAGTGCAGAGGGTTATTTTAAGATATTCTCTAGAGACAACACTAGAAACAGCTATTGAGTAGCTAAAGGGAAGGGAAAGCAGAATGACAAAGGAGAGCTCAGAAAGTGCCATGTGAAGGGGTGGAGGAACAAAGGGAGAGGGAAACTCACCTCTTCTTGAGCATGGTTCTTTCTTGACACTGTCGTCTTCCGTAAGAGAATGTTCAGCAGTGCTACTACCTTATGCCTGTGTTCCTAGCACTTGGGAGGGTTACCATGAGTTTGGGGCTGGCCTGGGATACCTAGTAGGTTCGGGGCCAGCCTGGACTACAGCGGAGGCCCCCCATTCTCTCGAAAACAACAACCAAAGGACAAAACCAAAGAGTCTAGATGCCACCGAAACTAGTCTTGTGTCAAAATCACAACCATGAAATGTTGGACAAAATCATGGTCTTGAGCCAGTTGATGCCATGTTTTTTCTTGCACTGAAACCTGATGTGGAGGATGGGTTGGGTGGTGGTGGTGGAGGGAGGTTAGGAATTGGCTACATGCCTCCCTCCCTGCTAAGCTCTCCGCTCTCCCTCCCTGTCTGATTAAGAAGGGATTCTATGTAGCCAGTGCTCACTTTAGACTTGCAGAAGACACATTCTCTGCATTCTTTATGAGAACTGGTTTCTAAAATAGAAGATTTACTGGTAAACTCATGACCTTTAGTGCAATACCTAAGCAGAAGTAAGGCTGGTTGATTTTGTGGTGTTTGCAGAGAAATATGAGGTCATTGTGCTTTAAATTTTATTATTGTTTATTGTCATTGTTGTATATACGTGGTGTGTGTGTGTGTGTGTGTGTGTGTGTGTGTGTGTGTGTGTGTGTGTGTATTGTGCCCATGTGCCACGGTATGCATGTGGAAGTCACAAAACAGCTCTGGAGAGTAGATTTCAGTTTCAGTTCTCTCCTTCCTCCTCAAATGGGTTCTCACATCAGGCTTGTGTGGCAAGTGCTTCCCTTGCTGAGCCATCTCTCTGGCCCCTTTATTGTGTCTGAAATTAATGCATTCGTGCTTATATTTCTAATGCTAATTTGTACAGACTTACTAGCCAAGTGTGCTTTCAGAGACATTCCGTGATCGCGCCATCAACACCAGTGGTTGTACTGTCTACTATAATTCATGCATGCATGTAGGCATTTACATATTTTAGGATTACAGACGTGGTATTTTGCACATGTGTAGTTGTAGGAGTTACACACTGAAGGCCATTGAAAGTTCCACTCACGCAGCTTAAATAATCTTGAAGCAACGTACTACATCTCAAACCGTAGTTCCAAAGTGAACATTACCTTAAAAAACAAAAAACAAAAAACAAAAAAAACCCAAAAAAATGGAATTAGGTAAATGGTGATTTATTCTCCTTTACAGGAGTCTCAGAAAGCTTTTCCTTAAATAAATGCATCTCAATGGAGATGTTTCGAACGACAATTGAACCCAGGGTCTCATATAATCTAGGCAAGCCCCTCTCTCACTGAGCTACATCTTCAGTCTCAATGGACCTCTTTGATTTGAGGATTGGATACAGATCTGTCCAGTTTGTGAAATACTGACAAGAAAAGGAAAAGGATCAGGAGTAAGACAATGTGGTTTGGGGCTGTGGTGCCGCTCAGTTCTAGAGCACTTCCTGCCATGAACAAGGTCCCATTTCCAACTTGGCAAAAAGAGAAAGACTCTGAGCTTGAGTGGTGGGAATGGTGATTCGGCTGCTATGGACAGATGAGCCTCTGAGCCTCTCCCCTCATGTACAAGGTTCAAATGCTACTAGATCATGTGTGGACTTGGTGGCCCTTTTGTAAGATCAGTGGGATGCAGATGAAAGTGCTTTCTTAAGGTGGTTTCACAGTGATCTTTAAATGATCATATTAAAAAAAAAATCTACTACGATCACTACCAGCAAGTTATTTCAAGGGAGTGGTAGGGCTCAGGGAACGAGAACTTTGAAAGACAGATCAATTTGTTTTTCCCTCGTGAAAACTGAGTAGGTTCCAGATTTAGGTTGCCAGTTTTCTTGTCACTCCTTAGGAAGGCAAGACTGAAACATTTGCTCACTTCACTCCAGCTTGCATAAATGCCTTTGCCTATTGTTCAACACTGTTACAGAGCTGCACAGGAGCACGCCTCAGGGCCTTGCTATTACTTGAAATTGGGAAAATCTTATTTATTGTAATGCAGGGCTCTGGGGTTATAAAAAAATGTCTTTTTGGCCAATTATTACAAAAGCTAAAAGAACAAATCATAAATCACAAACATGAAAGAAAACTCCACTGTTTTTCTTTCTTCTTTCTTTTCTTTTTTTCTTTCTTGAGACAGGGTCTCTCGATTTAGTCCTGACTGGCCTCAAAATCATCAAGATCCACCTGCTTCTGCCTCCCAAGCATTGAGATTAAGGGTGTGCTGAGCTTTTATTTTTTTAAATATTTAATTTAAAATATTTTATTGAATATTCACACATGCATGTAATGTGTTTTGATCCAACCCGCCCCGCCCCCATCCATGGAAAAATCTGTAAATGTAGTAAGAGCTTTCTTGTTTGGTAACCATAGAAGGAAGGCTAATGAGAGAATGATTAAAACAAAGAAAAGAACAAAGCATCCTCAATAAAGGCTGCAGCCTAGATTCTTGGGAAGAACCACTATTAAATTGTGATAATTCCATAAGTCCAACCTTTTTCTTGCCTCTGATGACTTCATCCCATTGGAAGAGAAATGTATGTTTTCGCCCACCCCCCCCCCCCCTTTTTCCACAGGTCCAGATCTTCTGCTAGAGCAGTGGTTCTCACTCACCCTACCTAATGCTGCGGCCCTTTATTAGCGCTCCTCATGGTGTGTTGACCTCCAACCAGAACACTATTTTTGTTGCTACTTTGTAATTGTAATTTCACTACTGTCAGGAATTGTAATATAAATATCTGATATGCAGAATATCTGATAATGCAACCCACAAATTGAGAACCACTGGGATAGGGGTAAGCATTGTGGTACCCAGAATATTTACTCTAGTTTTTCTAATATCCTGTTAGTTGTGCCAGAGGAAATAGAAATAAAGACTCAGAACATTAGGTTGAATTAGTCTGAAATGAAAAGTAAAACCGTTTAAAAAACTGTAGCATGCATATATGACCTTTGAAATGTGGGGAAACTGTTGATTTCATTTTCAGAAGGCATATAGTTTACCTCTAAGCACATTATTCATTTTTGACATAGGCTTTTTATATTAATATGACATGAGAAAATCAAAAGAAGAGTTCTTTTTGTCATTTTGCTAAGGTACTCATTATGTGTGAAAAGTTAGTGGATGCTAATTCAACAGGTCACACATTAAATCTGATGACTATTTCTAATATACCTTATTTTTTTAACTTTGTGTTATTGAAAATTGAACCCTGGGGCCTTTAGCTTAGTAGGAAGTGCTCTACCATTGAGATCGAAACCCTTTTTTCAACTTTTTTTATTGAGACAGGATCTCAGTATATAGCACTGACTGACCTAGAATTCACTATATAGACCAGGCTGGCTTCAAACTTAGAGTTTTGCAAGCTTCTCCCTTCTGAGTGCTGGAATTAAAGGTGTGCATCACCACACCTAGCTCATTTTTAAACATTTAGCAGACACACAAAACCATGGAAATTGTACATACTAATGGGGGCCATGTCATATGTATATATTATGCAATCTTTAAATCCTGTTAAACATATTTACCTCTTCAAACGTCATTTTTTTGTGGTGAAGATTTAATATGTCTTTAAATTTTTTAGATTTATTTTATTTACTTATTTTTTTTGTGTATGCATTCCTGGTGCCTGAGGAAATGGTCAGCCTCTATGTAAGTACAGGGTTTCTGCAATAACAAGTACCATTAACCACCAGCTCTCCAGCTCCAGTTTAATACATCTTAAATCTTTATTCAGTTTCCATCAATCCAATTTAAATACTTTCATTGCAAAGAAACATCGTTATTAGAAAGTATTAACATACAATGTTCAAACATTTAAATGTAGTTGTTTAAAATAGCATGTCAAGACATGGTTTTTAACCAAGTCTGAATATCTCAAAGTTGATCCCATAATGAATGCTTGGATGCCTACCATTCGCAGTGAAGAAATCAAAGCTTTCCACTGGCTCAGATGCTAGCAGTTCACAATGATTCTCGCTGGGAGGGAAAAGCGGGACGGGGAGGGGGGCGTTGTCCTTTCTCCCTTTATTTCTCACAAAGATGAAGCTTGATTCACAGGCCTGGGTTTTCTATTGTGGGAGGCTCCCGGCCTATGAATAGTCAGAGAAGTAAAAATAGATCATGGTATGTTCAGTGAAAGAAAATGATAGGCAGGTAGGTAGGGGCATAATCCAAGTTCAAGACCTTGCACATTAATATCTTTGTGTGCATTTCTGAGTCGGGGAAAGACTGTGTGAGAGCAAAAGAATAAGTCTTTTACAGGCACAGACCTGGGTTGACTTTTGACTCTGAAGAAAAGCAGATTATTTAACCTGAGTAAAGTCCAGGACCTCCTCAACTGTAGGATGGGGGAATTGATTATACCTATTTCAGAGGTTGCTAGAAGCATTACATTGGAAAATGTACAGAAAGCACTTCGAACGCACTTACTTTGTAGAAAGAGCTCAGAAACTATTGGCAATTGATGGCTGCTGAGCATTGTAGAGTCGGTTCCCTTCGGGGACATAGGCCCTGAGAAGCCACCCCATGCTCTAGAAGATGGTCCCACCCTCATGTACACAGAGGCAGCACTAAATAGACTCAGTGGAATTTTAAACAAGAAGTTGAAAGAGAAAACGGAGGAGGTAGGAGAACAATTGGAAAGGAGAGAATGGGTGTGGACCTCATGAAAACACATTATGTGCCTGGATGAGTACTAAATACAGTATTTTAAAAGAGCCCTTTTGGTGTTGTTGTTATTATTACTACTACTGCTACTACTACTACTATTATTATTCCTCTTTCTACGTCATATTATTATGATTTCTCATCTTTACTGACCCTCTTGTAACGTGAGCCTCTGGCTGGGGCCCTAGTATCAGTGGTCAGCTCACTTAGCCATTCAACCAGCGTCCATGGAGTTTGCCTCCTGGAACCCCACCTTCTCATGCCTCTTCAGGAGGACTAAGCACTTCTATGACTCATGCTTGCCATAGACAGGGCACATGAATGTTCATGTTTTCTCCTGTTTAGGTGCCCAGCAAATAGCACATGTTCACTAAATGACTCGCAGGCTTTAAACATTCCATTTTGGTTTGATTTAAAATTCAGGGTGTTTTTTTTTTTTTTTTGGAAGGCATATAGATATATAGAAAATGGTACTGTTTTCTTTAGAATTCTTATGTACAGCGAGGAGGAGTTTGTTTATGCATATGCTTGGTGTTCACATGTATTTGCTATGTGTGTGTGTACATTTATGGAGGTTTCTCTTATTATTTATGTATTTATGTATTCACTTTAATAAATCCTGGTTGTATCCCCATCCCCCCTCACTTCCCAGTCTCATCCTCCCTCCCTCTTCCCTTCCCCCTTCCCTATTTCTCAGAAAAGAGGAGTCCTCACTACCCACCCACCCCAGCTCATCAAGTCACATCTGGACTGAGCGTGTCCTCTTGCCCTGTGGCCTGGCAAGGCAGTCCTGCTAGGGGGAAGTGATCAAATAGCAGGCAAGAAAGTCCATGTTAGAGACAGCCCCGCTCCCTTGAATAGAGGACCCACATGAAGCCTGAGCTGCCCATTGGCTACATCTGTATAAAGAACCTGTCTAGTCCATGCATGGTCCTTAGCTGGTGCTTCAGACTCCACAGGCCCCTCTGGGCCCTGGTTAGTTGGCTCTATTGGTCTTCTTGTGGAGCTCCTGTCATGTCTCAGTCCTTCTCTCCCCCCCTGCCCCCGCTCTTCCACTAGGCTCCCTATGCTTCACCCATGTTTGCCTGTGAATCTCAATATCTGTTTTGAGGTTCTGCTGGATGGAGCCTCTCAGAGACAAGTCTACTAGACTCCTGTCTGCAAGCGTAGCAGAGTATCATTAATAGTGTCAGGGGTTGCCTTTCTCCCATGGGGTGGGTCTCAGGTTTGGGCAGGCACTGGTTGGACATTCCCTCAATCTCTGCTCTATCTGCTCTATCTTTATCCCTGCACATCTTGTAGGCAGGGTAAATTTTGGGTCAAAGTTTTTGTGGGTGGATTGGTGTTCCTCTCTGTCCTCTAGGAGTCCTGTCTGGTTTAGAGGAGGGCCTCTTCAGTCTCCATAACCCCTGCTATCAGGAGTCTCTGCTAGAGTCCCTCTTATATCGCCCCAGGAGTCTACCCTGACTTAGGTCTCCAGCTTGTCACAGAGATGCCCCTGTCCACAGTTTCTCTTTTTTCTACAGGCCTTTCTCCCCTCCCATCTCCTGCTCTCCCCAGGTCTGATGTCCACCCTTATATTTTTCTGGGCTCCCTCTCCTACCTTGCTCCCTCTCTTCAACTGCTACCTCTGTCTATTCTATTTCCCCTTCTGAAGGTTTCTCTCATTAAAGTAGCTTTATGTACTACTAGTATCAATAGTCTCCCCCCTCCTTTTTTTCCCAGATAGGGTATCTCTGTGTAGCCCTGCCTGTACAGAAACTTACTCCGTAGAGCCACTCTATAGTTCTGGCCTTGAACTCACAGCATGTGCTGGGATTAAAGGTGTGTGCCACCACCACCTAGTCACAACCCCCCCTCTTTTGTGAAATAGTGTACCTTTGCTACACAAAAAGGAATTTCCCTCTTCTGAAAGTCTGACAGTGACTTTTTTTTTTTTTGGTCTCTTACAAAGGAAAAGGCCAAGGTTGTTGAACCCCTGGACTATGAGAATGTTATCACCCAACGGAAAACGCAGATTTACAGCGACCCCCTCAGAGATCTGCTTATGTTTCCCATGGAAGACATATCTGTGAGTTCACAAGCACCTTTTAAAAGAATAAGTACTTTATTTTCCAAGCCAGTTCTTAGGGCAAGAATGTGGTTTGTTTTCTAGATCTCAGTGATTGGTCGTCAGCGCAGAACAGTGCAGTCTACTGTACCAGAAGATGCTGAAAAGAGGGCCCAGAGCTTATTTGTCAAAGAGGTAAGGCTTAGTGGCCAGCCAAAGAATATATGGATCATTTTTCTTTTCTTTTTATTATTTCTGTGTGTATATGCCTGAATGAGTTTATGTGTACAGGTGGCCACAGGGCCCAGAAAAGGCCATTGGATCCCATGACACTAGAGTTATAGAGAGTTGTAAACCACCTGTCATACGCTTTTGGTATTTAAAAAAAAACAGTTATACATGTATGAAATTCAAGTTTAGTTTATCAACTATTGAAAGAACCTTTTACTTTATTATAAATGGGAGATAAAAGTACTAGACTTAATTAACCCCCTTAACAAGTCTGTATGGTGTGAGGGTAAAGCTTAAACATTTATAAGTAGTTCATGGGGTTCATTCGTTGTTTATTTGTATTTCTCTTTTGAATTTGAATATTTCTTCATGGATTTGAAGTCAGAGTTTTCAGAAGGATGTATGAATTAGGGTTTGTTGTCAGGTGGGCTAGGTCGGTGGTTCTCAGCCTTCCTAACGCTGTGACCTTTTACTACAGTTCCTCATGTAGTGGTGACCCCCAACCATACAATTATTTTCATTGCTACTTCATAACTGTAATTTTGCTCCTGTCATGAATCATAATGTAAATATCTGTGTTTTCTGATGGTCTCAGGTGACCCCCATGAGAGGGTCATTCATCCTCCCCCCAAAGGGGTCACGACCTACAAGTTGAGAACCACTGGGGTATAAACTCACATTTGATCCCCCAAGCAAGATCCCTATACCAACACTTCTCAACTCATTTTACAAAGTCTGATGGTATTTCGCCAGACTTTGGTTGGTTGGTTGTTTGAGACAGGGACTTGTTATGCAGCCTAGGCTGGCTTTACATTTAAGATCCTCCTTTCTCAACTCTGGCTGCTGGGGATTATAGGTGTGTGCCACCACGGACAGCTCTATCAGTCTATAAAGAAATATTCCTTTGTATTCTTTTCCTATGTTTGAAGTGGACGATTCCTATTTTCTTACAGTGTATTAAGACCTACAGCACTGATTGGCATGTGCTGAACTATAAGTATGAAGACTTCTCTGGAGACTTTCGTATGTTGCCTTGGTAAGTTCAGAGACCAAGGGAAACAGGAGAGTTATCATTATCATCATCATTGTTACTATTTGGCTTTTTAGAAAACCCTTGTGAAACCCCCGTTGTAATTTCTAATAAGTCAAACTTCAAGTAACAGCATGTTTAGCTCATGCACTATTTTGACTAGTTGAGTATGTTTTTACTGTGCTTATGGACACCCTTCCCACTGTGTGTGAGTTCAATTGCTTTGGTGCATCCATATTGACAATAGAATAATCTTTAGTTCATTCCAGAAAATATAGAGAACCTTTTTCCAGTGGTGTCAGTGAAGAAGTTAGAAGCTATTTAAATCAGTTTGACACCTGCTGATATCCTTTGGGTGGGTGGGGGAGAATCCCAGTGAAGCTGAAGGAATGTCCGGAGAACGCTGACCCAGTACTCCCGGTTCAAGTTGCTTTTCTGCTATTTGCTAACTGGCTAGGTCTGACCCACCCAATGAATCCGTTTCTCCACTTCATGACTGCTGATCTCACAGCTTCTTATCTAGCAGAGACACAGAGAGAGACAGAGACAGACAGAGACAGAGACAATATTTGTGCAGCCTTCTGCAGCTTTCAAAAACATTTTCCCAGGAAAGAAACTAGTAACATTAGCAGTCCAGGTTCCCAAAGCAAACAAATGGGAGAGCCAAAATGACACTGTTGCTTTTTGACCTGTGAAAAGATAACATTCTGCTAACAGCCCTGGCGTATGTTTCTTAGCAACTTCTGCCCTTTTTGATTCCTACCTGGTCTCTGTTTTATCTTTGCAGTTGGTGGCATATGTGGGAGTCTGTATATACAAATAATGCAGGGCCGAGGAGGTAGCTTACTCAGGAGTTTTTGCTTAGCAAAAATAAGACAAGCAAACAGAAGCTCTACATGTTTGGAAAGAGGAGAGTCCTCTTCCATCTCTTGTGTCACGTTTTCTTGTTTTCCAAGGAATGAAGTCAACATCTTCAACTTTTGTTTGTTGGTGATGTTTGGGGGTTTTGTTCAGTGTCTAAAATAATTTCCTTGTGTTTTCAGCAAGTCTCTGAGACCAGAAAAGATCCCTAATCATGTGTTTGAGATTGATGAAGACTGTGAGAAAGATGAGGTAATAACTGGGTCACTTCTGATGAAAGGGAATTCGTTAAGGAAAGATGAAAGATACAGGAACAAGTGGCTATGAGTATTTGTGACCAGCTTTCTAACCAATAAATAGTTTTTAATAAAAAAAAAAAGGTTATACTTTAGTAACTATTGAGTGTCCACTGTGTTTATATCACTGGGCCTTTCATTCTATGGTCAATATTTTAAATATTTATGGACAGTGATAACTTTATGTTTAATTAGGAAATGGGAACAGGGCCTGTTCTGTGTCTTCTAAATGTTGACTAAATAAATGGTTGGATGATTGCTATTTTACTGATGGCTTTCATTCTATTTCAGGATTCATCTTCTTTATGTTCTCAGAAGGGTGGTGTGATAAAACAAGGTTGGTTGCATAAAGCTAATGTAAATAGCACCATCACAGTAACCATGAAGGTACGTAGTAGCCATAGTATTCTGTCATATGAAGTATATTGGCATGCATAATGCATCCGGAGAAGTGTTTAGTTTTGAATGAACCCTCATGAAATCCTTTGTTTCAAGTTAGTGTGCAGAATAATAGGTTTCATTGTGGGTTTTTAAAAAAAAACATATGTCATTAAACTTTGTTCTCATTTGTTCCCCTACCAAAAAAAAAAAAAAAACTTTAATGGAAGAATCTTAACAGATGCATATTTTTAAAACTTCAGCCTCAGAACAAGTTTAGAAATGTTAACTTTTTAAATACATGTAATGAAATTCTTATAGTCTGAATAAGGAAGCTTAAGAAAGAAGTTGTCATTTGAATGAAGAAAATAGCTTTGCAAAAACAGGCATCAGAGGTTCCTATGTGGAAATGGATTTAATGAATGGATTTGACACTTTTTAAATACTAGTGACTGGGGAAATATATTGATATCTAAGATGGGAAGTCCCTTGTGTCCAGTATCTTCAAAATTATATTAGAGACATACCACCGCATTAACTCCTACAGAAACCGAGTGACTTAGGTGCTCAGAGCCTAGTTAGAGAGGGTAGTAGTTTGACCAGATGGTAAAGTCGTGGAAGAGACTTGTGGAAGACAAACCCAAGAACACTGAAAGGGACAAAGTACCATTTTGAGCCTTGGATGTCTTGGGTGGCATGAGCTTGGCTTTTGTTTATGAGACATTAAAATTAAGAGGAAGAACAAATGGGCTTCTAGAAGATTCTCAGCAGAGGAACAAGTTCTTCCATGATACTCAATATAACTGCTCTTTCAGATATTCAATATAATCTCATGTGGTTTACTGAGGATGACTCACAGGTCCATTAAGTATTGAAGGTCATTCTAGCTTTCAAATAGCCTGAAAGTAGAAACCATACAAGTCTACCAAAGGAATACTCAAATTCTATCTTAATATTTTGCCTGCTGCTTTTCCCTTTAGTGGCTATGTCCTCCTGTTCTCACTTTCATTTCCTAGCCCCTAAGTTAATGAATCCAAGTTGTAAGATGTTTCCTATGTATTTGTTACATCAGAGCATGGGATTTTTTTTCACATATGAGATAAGAGAATCCATTTACTGGAGGCTCAGTGTATTTTAAACAACATACCAGGGTTACTTTGTATCTATCTCATTTTTATATTCTGAAATTAATCTGCATGGCAACCCCATGAAATAGGCATTCTTCTTCTTAGTTTCCAGAACCAGCAAATTAGGCACAGCGAACCCCAATGGCTAAACAGAGCTCCCAGGCTGGGGATATGGTTTAGTGGGAGCCTGCTATGCAAACATGGGGGTGCTTAGTGCTTGCTGTGCAAATGTGAGGGCTTGAGTTCAGATCCCCAATATCCATATAAACAAAATAGCTGGGTAACATTGCATTCATCTGTAATCACAACCCTTGGGATGTGGGACAGATGGATCACAGGGGCTTACAGACCAGCAAGTTAAATGAAGCAATGAGCTCCAGCTTTACTGAGAGACTGTCTCAGAATATGAGGGGAAAATGATAAATGTTGACCTCTAGCCTCTGCATGTGAATGCACAGGTGAATACACCAGAACATACATGTGCACATGCATGTATATAACACACATACAAGAAATAAAGAAACACACCCCAAGTTTTCAGAAATATGATTTTTTCTCACATAAACATTTTTGTTATTTCAGCAATACAAATGAAGTCCTGAATGAACAGCATATCTACTATTTAATAATCTATTAATAAATTAAATCTAATATGCTGAGATGAAAAACACTTAAAATTATAGGCTGTATCCTTAATTTTTTACAGATATGTAATTTATCTTATTCTACGTCCTTGTCACACATAATCATAAACATTGGGTGTATTGTGAAGATGCTATATAGAATTTATTAAGAGAAGTATGATTTGAGCTGATGCAGGTCTGTTCTCTTGGCCAGCATCCTGCCATCCTTATTATCTGCCATGTTCTATCAGAGTCATCAGGTGCAGAAGCACGTGTGAGGGAGTTACAACTCTGTGTCCATTGTCAGGAAATGGTTCTAGGGTTTTTATTCTTTTTAAAAAGTATGTAACAAAAAAAAGGGTACATACCGCACATATTTATGAGTTACAGTGTAAACTTTCAATATATGTATAATAACATTGAGTAGATCAGGATATTTGGCACATGAACCAGCCTAAATATTCATCAACATGGCATGAGTGTGTGTGTGTGTGTGTGTGTGTTTGGGAACATTTGAAATAATCTTTAAATACATGCTTAATGGTTGCCAGCTGTGCTGAGCTATAGAGATTATTGCCCTCATCTGACTATATGCTCTTGTATGCCATAGATTGAACTCCCTTCCCCTCCCATAACATTCTCAAATATTGAGCTGTTTTACCTTCACCTTACGTTTAGCACAGTACTAAGGAAATATGCTGTATGGCAAGCTGGATTCATAAGACAGTAAGAAATTAATACTTACTAAGCAGTTCACCAGAAGGCTGTTTTAAATTATTTCTCAAATACCATTGAAGAACAATTTGCTTTGCTGACAACTTTTCAACTTCTCAAGAAGACATTGTTTTAGGTTAAAAAAACAACAACCCTCCAGTTGCCTATAAGAGAGTTCATGGAGCCAAGTGTGGTGGCGCACTCCTGTGATCCCAGCACTCAGGGAGGCAGAGGCAGGTGGGTCGCTGTGAGTTCAAGGCCAGCCTGGTTTACAAAGCGAGTCCAGGACAGCCAAGGCTACACAGAGAAACCCTGTCTCAAAAAAAAAAAAAAAAAAAAGGAGTACATGGCTTATACTTTCCTTTATAATTTTTAAAACACACAGCGATGTGGTGGCAAGACTAATGAATCCCCAAAGATGTCTGTGTCCTAACCCCTGGAACCTGTAAATGTTTGCTTACATTACAAAAGGGAATTCAAGCTGCTAATAAGCCAGTAGGGAGACCATTTTGAATTATCCAGGCAGGCCCAGAATAAGCACAAAGCTCCTGATCTGTGGAAGAGGGAGGGAGGCAGGAAAGGGAGTTGGAGGGAAAGATGTGAGCAGTAGCAGGGTTATAGAGAGATGCTATGAGGCTTACTTTGAAGACGGAGGAGAAAGGAGTCCAAGCCCAAAGACACTGAGCATCCTCTTGAAGGTAAAATGAAAACAAAGGTGTGTAAATGGACCCTCCCCTACATAGGCTTTATTCTGGGAGACCAGTATAACCTACAGAACTGTAACATAGTAAAACTGGGTTGTTTTAAGCCACCAAGTTTGAAGTAATTTATTATAGTACTAGGAAACTAATACAGCCAGCCGAAGATTGATTGTTCAAGCTTGGCTGTCATCTATCTCTGAATTGAAAACTCCCACACTTACAGAGGTGTCAGGGAAGAGCCATAAATCCGTGGAGTGGATAGTAAGTAGGTCTGAGGTCACCTGGTGACCATATGGGCGAGGTGAAGAGGCCAGCTGCTCCTTTTCTCCAGCTGCTCTGTTGCCTTGTCCTGGTGAGCTAGGTTCTTTGCTTTATCTCTTTTTATTCGAGCTGCTCACATTTTTAACTATCTTTCTTCTCTCTGGTCTCTTTATCCTCACTCTCCTTCCCTTCCTCTCCTTCCGTTTTCCTTCCTCTATTCTTTCTTCCTGCCTTCCCCCCGCCCCCGGACCCCTTATAGAATACAATTTTCATTTTATTTTTTTTCCCTTCCGTCTTTTACTTTTGAGATAGAATCTCAGGTATCCCAACTTGTTATGTAGCTGAGGATGAACTTGAATGTCTGCTCCATCTCCTCCAGGGATGGAGCCCAGGGCTTCATACATGCTAGGTATGAGCTCAACCAAATGAGTTGCACTGCCAGCCTATTGTTTCTTCTTAAAACCTCAATAAAAACAATAGACAGAGGAAGTTAAAAGAAAGAAACCAAATTGGCCATGTGAGGCTACATAGCTTTGAACAGAGTCATTTGGAAACATAAAGAACACGCTGAGGTTTGAGACTTATTTCTGCTTATAGAATTCATTTGTCCCTATCCTCATCCACTATGGGTTGGGGATCTCTATTTGCAATTTTGCAAATTAGGCTTATGTCCCAAGCTCTCCGCTTTCACCTCTTAAACCAAAGCAGTACTATTATATTTGGGGATCTGCCAAAACTGGAATAGTCATGAGAGGAAGGATCAGCTAGAACTTTCTGAGAGAGTTTGCCAAACTTTCTTTGTTCAATATAGACTAAAGTATTTTCATTATTGTCCCATTGCATACTTCAACATTCCTGGGCTAGCGCCCTTAGAGTTTTACTCTGCTCTCATTCACTGTGAACAGAGGGGCTACAAGGCTGTGTAGCAAAGGGCTAGGAATGGTGGTGGTCTGGCAGTTGCTAAAGCAACAGTCCAGGTCTGTGAAGCACAGCACAAGGAGGGCATTGGCCTTGCAACCTTCGATGCCCTGACACAGGCTGAGAAGTTCTTTGGAAGTCTGCATTGGTTCAGAGATGCTAAGTACCCACAGGCCAGGAGAGTAGCCAGCCCAGCTCTTGCAGTCAGGACGGGAAGAGCTACAAGGAAAGCCAAAGGCTGACAGAGCTAGAGGTATGCTGGAAGGAAATGTTCCGTTTCTTCCTAGTACACAAATCTTCCAAATCAAGACTGCTAATTAATCTCATAAGCCAATGGGAAGATGAGTCATTTCCCCTGTTCTTGAGGCAGGTCTATCCTGGGTGCAGCTGGTGAGAAGCAACCAGCACCACAGTGCCTGGGCTCACAGAAGTGACCCCCCCCCAGAAAAATCTTCTCTTTTCAGCAAATTCATGCTGTGAGAGGCCTTGCTAACTCCCAGTAGCCAGGAAGCTGCTGCAGGAGGCCTAGATATTAATCATTACTCGTTGGCAAATAACAGCCCACAGAAGCCAAGCTTCTTTCTTTGTACACTGTCTGAGTCTCTGTGATGGGCTGTGGCTTGACACCAGCTTGCATATCCCCTTGTGGCTGACAGGTGTGCTTCTTCAAGTCAGTTATGTATTCAGAAGCGTTTAAAAATTCATTTCAAAACATACAAACCAAAAAAATCTGAATTAAAAAAAAAAGTCTGCTTCAGTAGTTGGGCCTAGTGGCATAGGCCTTTAATCCCAGCGCTTGTGAGATGGTGGCAGGTGGAGAGTTCAAGCCAGCCTGGGTGGGATACACAGTGAAATGATTTCACAGACACCCAAACCTAGAGTGCTGGGTAGAAGCAGTCCTTGAAGATGGCTGAAATTATACACAGGAACTTCGTCTTTCCTTTTCTTTTTCTTTTCTTTCTTTCTTTCTTTCTTTCTTTCTTTCTTTTTTTTTTTTTTTTTTTTTTGAGAAGCAAGTCTGAATCTCCTAGGCCTTTGAGCTGTCACGAGCAAGATAGTCAAAGAGCAAGGAAAGAAAAAACTAGACTTATGAGTGACGATGTAAAAGTAAAATGAAAAAAAAAAAAAAAAAAGGAACAGAAGTTGCCCAGCATAGTCCAGTTGATTTACAAAAAGAATCAGAAGACTATCAATTTATGTGATCATTTGAGAAAGCAACCATGCAGTGTTATGCACTATCAACAGCACAGCCAATGTAAATTATGCCTGGACTACTTAAAAAAAAAATTAAACCTCCTGTGGTGACTGCCACAGCATTCAAGTTGATAGTGCTGGACTCTATAGAAAAGAAGGGCACATGGACTATGCTGAATTCTTGATGCTGGAATAAAAATTATATTTTCCCCAATGTATTGCTCTCCCCCCATTAGCCCAGAGCAGTTAAGCTATAGTCAGTACTATTCACTGCAATTGTCATTATCTTCCCCAAAGTGCTTCCTGGGCAACCTCATTATCCACCAACAAAGTATCACTGAGACATTCAGGCAGTGGGGGAGCAGCTAATGATGTATCTAGTGTTGCAGGGAGACACAGTCACTCCTCAGAGTCACGGTGCCCAAGCATTTCCTCTCCCTGAAGAAGATGCTGGCCTCATGCAGCTCTTGCAAAGGCAAAAGCGCTGATTGTTGTCTGGACACAGTGACCTTTTTTTTTTTTTTTTTTTTTTTTTTTAAATCCAGCACTTGTAAATTGCCTTGTTGTTAGCAGTTATATGAAGACGGGACAAGCTTTATTACAGTGAGCAGTTTCCTCAGTCTGTGCTTCCTGTTTAGTGAGAAACCACTTTACTACCCCATTCCAATTCCTGGGAAGGGACTGGAGAGAAGCTGAAGACAATCGCAGAGAATAATACATCACCACTTGGGAAGAAACTGCAGTCCTAAGAGGAGCGTGTTGGGTTGCATTCTCTTTCCTAAGTAGCTGCTAGAGACATCTGCTTTCCAACTTGTTCCTTATCACTGAGAAAATTAATGTGGACTAGATAGCTGTCCTATCAGGCATGACCTTCCCCTGGTATTTAGAACTGTTTTTCCTAAGGCACATAGTGATATATGGAATAAAGGGGGAAAAAACCTTGCTCTTGAGGGTGGTTTTTAGTTTGAAAGAGTTGCACATTCTTGGCTAACCCTTGGGACACCCACCTTTGTGCATCTTCTTGGCTCAGTTTGATCACATTCCTCAGGCTTTCTACTCCCCATTCTCAGCAATTAAATGTTGAAGTGCCTTGCTGTGTTATCGGGGTTGCAAGTTCAACTGCCTGATGTCTGACTCATTTCTGGTGCCCTTTCCTTTTTTTTTTCCCCTACAAAAGAGAGCCATTTGTTATACGTCTAGAGTCTAGAAGTCCTTATTACTGTTTGACTATTTGAGGAGTGTTCTCTTCTTGGTAGGAGGAGAGCAGCAAATCAAAAGAGGATTTCATCCAAGAAAACAGAGGAGCTCAAGGTCACTGTGTGTATTAGAACAAGAGCAGGTTAAGATCTATTTTGATTGGTTGCTCCATTTGTATGCTGCAATCTACTAGACTGCATCTTCCAGGAAACAGAATGGGTTAATATTTCTTTATCATAGGCAGTGTCTCTCAATAATTTGTTTTTCTACTTTCTTTCCCCTCATTTGGTGACTACTGCTCACAACCCACGTATTAGGTGATTTCTATATGCCATATACTCCTAGGAATCATCAAATTCTTCATCAAATATACAAGGAATACTTTATTAGTACATAGTATTAGTACTCTGGAAGGTAGGGAGAAGTATCACCTGTGGCCCTTAGGGGTATGTGTGAGACATATAATAAAAATAATTGGTTATTTAATGGTTGCCCCGATACCAACTCCATGAGCATGGAATCTGAGATAGCCAAGCCTTAAAGGAAGGGAGTTCCAAAGGCAAAGAAGTGTGGATGCAGCATAGAAAGAGCACATGCTAGATGGGGTCTGGTAGCCACTCTAGGTTAACTTGATTGGCTCCCCTGTATACTTCATGCCTCCGGTTCTCTTTTGTGATGTGGAGATGAAGATACTTGTTTAAGAGCTTTAACTGACATAGGCAAGGCACTTAGTCAGAGACAGTCAAGCAGAAAGCACACCAGTCGTTATTAGTTAATATTATGTAGATTATGAGAGGCCAGGATCTGACATGTAAGCCTGATTATGCAAGCAACAGGATACCATCAAAATTTTAAGTAAGAAAAAAGTTGGGTTTGCAGGTTCTTGCTGGTAGCCAAGTACTTGGGAGATTGGAGAAGGAATATCACCTTGAGATTGAGGCTAGTCTGGGCTATAGAGTGAGACTCTGTCTTAAAAACAACCAACCAAACAAACAAACAAAACAAAAGATGGAGAGGGAGGAGGAAGCAAACGAGGAGGAGGAAGAAATAGGAAAGAAGGACCAAAGGAAGTTGAGCAAGGCCATCCTTGTCTGAGAAAATAATATGACCACAACGATAGGGAGATTGTAGCTATCCTCTTTATGGCTTGTTTCAAATTCATTTTTTAAAAATCTCCAGTGCTCAGCTGTGATAAAGCTAGTCAAGAAAAAAGGAAAAGTGGTTTTTGTCCAGATTCCCATAGTGTGGAATTGTGAAATCTATTAAAACGTGGTAGGAGTGAAAAATGATCTGGGGAGAGATGAGGGATAGGTTGCCCACCTTCTGGAAGGGGCTCTCCAGAAAGACAGATGTCTTGACATTCTTGTCTAACGGAGTGTAAGTCGATCTTGTGTTTTCTTCTTACCGCTTCTTTCACCTTTGCGTAGAACAGCTCAGAGACACAGCATGGCTCTTGCTCCCTCGCTTTCCTAGGAGACCATAGTTTTACCATGCAGCCCCAGGCTGGTCCTGAACCTCTAATCCTCCCACCTCTGTCTCATGAGTGCTAGGATCCTGCTTTCTCCTCTTTAGTGCTACCCCTACCATTCTGTTTAGTTTAATATATCAGTTAATTAGATCCCCTGCCTCATTTTTACATGGCTGCTGCCCCCCCCCCCTGTGTCTTGTCCTTCAGTGCATTCCTTCTTAGGATTTCTGGTTCATACACTGTAGAGGAAGTATCCACACTCTAGGTAACACACATGGATAAACACCCTTGTGATGTGTTATATAAAATGATAGAAGGTTTTCCTAATTGGAAGGCAAGGTAGGATGTACTCTACCTTTTTTTTTCTTGTTTTCTATCTTTGATGCAATTGAGTGGCAAACAGCCTTTGCTCCTGGTCCAGAAGAGGTTCAAAAGGTTACCATCCCAACGTCTCAGGGCCTTGAAAAGACCTGGCATTACCTGATCCCTGACAATTAGTTCTTCTACCTTGCTGTCTGTTTCACTCTCCTGAATAGACCATGCTACAGGATCCATAGGTCTCATTAAGTAAGATGGGGAACTGTAGTCTGTGTTAACTTTCTAAGGGAAAAAGAATGGCAAGGAAGATGAGAGGATGTGGGTATTGCACAGAAACTGCTCTATGAACTGAAACCACTCATAAGATAGTGCAGGATGAATGGTTCTTTTTTTCCCTCTTTGCAAAACTTTAATGACTTATATGCATTATTATGGACTTAAAGCAGTAGATGACCTTAATAGTCTAGAAAGAAATGATGAAAATTTAAGAAGAGATAGATAAATGAGGTAGGTTTGGAGACAGCGGCTCACACTGTAGAATAGTGCTACAATGTTTACAGGTACTTATAGAAAGCCAGTCCAAGGAGATGAGGCTCAAGTACAGTCCTGAAAGGAAGTAGAGAGGGGATTGTGTGAGCATTCAGGCAAGGGGACCCCAGGCTGCGAGCAGGAAGACAAAAGACAAAGGAGTTCCCTTGGGGTTCTTGAGCAATGGCACATAAACCGCTGTTGCTGGAGAAATATGATTAGATGCACAGGTGCAGGCTCAGAAGATGGCTCTGTGGGTAAAGCGCTGCCCTTCAGCAGGAAGAGTGGCATTCGATCCCCTAGAACCAATGTATAGAAGCCAAGTGCCGCTGTGCTTGTGATCACAGCATTAGGAAGGCAGAGGACCATGGTGCTTGCTGGTCAGTTAAGCCAGCCAAGTCAGGTTCACTGAGAGAGCCTGCCTCAAAAAAAAAAAAAAAAAGACGAAGAAGATGGAGAGCATTTGAACACACACACACACACACACACACACACACACACACGAGGGCCAGGGGGAGGGGAGGAGGGAGAAACCTGAGGCTATACCATGTTCTGAAGTATGGCAGAAATTTTATTTAACTTTTATTTTTATTATTACTATTATTTTGGTGGTTTTTTGTTTTTTTTTTTTTTTTTGAGACAGTGTCTCAGGTAGCTAGGACTACTATCAAGCTCTTGATCCTCCAACCTCCACATCACAAGCTCCCAAGTGCTTGCCTTACAGTGTGTGGCATCATACCTGGCCATTTGAACTATTCCATACAAACATACAAACTACATGCTGGCAGTAGCTGATGAATTAACGGTCATTGTGAGGTTTTGGAAACACACATTCACTTTATCATGTTTAAGTTAGCTTGAACATACGCTCCCATTTATCGTTTCTTTATTGTGGAAACTTACATTGTTATTTGTGCTCACCTGATTATGCAGTAGCAGTGCAGAGCTGCTGCTTTCTCTCTGGCCAGCCCCCTCCCTCCCTCTCCTCTGCACCCTCCCACAGCTTAGATTTTGTTGTAATGTTAGTGAGAAGCCATTGCAGAGCATGGGAAAGACTCTCTTTGTGGATGTCATAGGATTTGGACTCCGGTTTAAGTAGTGACCACTGTGAACTTAAATTTCTTCGCATCCCCTCTGTTAGGTGGTAAGAGGTGGGCGGATATATAGCTTCAGGTAACGGTCAAATAATTCACTATTGATTTCGGAGGACTGGAGGCCTTTCAGTGAGAGCTATGATGTAGAATTCTTAGTTGAACATCTCTCTTCTTTCTGAAATATTCAACAATCTTTACCTGTGTCCTACAGTTTGAAAATGCCATGCTTCTGATTTCTTCCTGGTTCTGTAGGTGTGATTTAGGGTGTTCCTTTCTTCTTTGGAAAAGGGGACCTACAAACAGCCCAGAAGTCAAAACCTAACCTATAGTGGTGCTAGAGAGATGGCTCAGAGGTGAAAAGCACTTGGTGGCCTTACAGAGGATGCAGGCTTCATGACCAGCACCCGTGTGGCTGCTCACAACCATCTGAAACTCCAGTCCCGGGGGATCTGATGTCCTCTGTTGGCCTGTGAGGTCTCTAGGCATGCAAGTGGTGCACATACATGCATGGAGGCAAAACACCCATACACATAAACAACCATTTAAAATTAATTAAAAAAAAAAACCAGATAATCATTGACTTTTAGAATGAGAAGAGATCATAGACATCTCCTGATCTGTTGTTTGTTTACAAACTGATTTCTATGCATTGATGACTTTAAAGTCATTCCAAACTACACACACAGTGTCACACCTACGTAGTCACAGCTACTCTGGTATCTGAGGCAGGAGGATCAATTGAACCATGAGTAAGAGGTCACCCTGAGCAATGCAGTGAGACCTCCATTTCAAAAAAAGTAAATAAAACAATTTCTCGCTGTGCAAGCATTCTGTTTCTGATGGATGGCCATCTCACATGTGAGTGTGTATGGGAAGTGTAACTGTCAGCCTAGAAAAGCTAATGGATAACTTGTTCAGTGAACTTCTAATGTATGGCCGTGTGTTTGTGTGTGTATGGGGATAACTCACTAGGAAAGCTAATGTGTAATTTTTTCATGATCAGTGAATGACTGTAGAGTCTGACATAATGACCTAGATATCCAGTCTGGTCCATCTGTGTTGCAAATGAGGAGACTAAAAGAAGCGGCCTCAAGGACCTTGTCACAGTGGATCCTGGATGAGGGTGGGGATCCTAAAACTTTGAGACATCTGCTCCTTCCAAGTACTCTTTTAGGCAAATGCTCTCGTTGATCTGTGAACTACCCACAGTGTCACCATGAGGTGTAATTGCCATGTAACAGGGAGTGGTTTCCTATCATTTTACATCTTTGTTAATCTTGGAAGTGGTGGCTGCTGCAGCATGTCTGCTTGGTGAGACAGCTGTACGTGAAAGCATTTGTGCAGACTGTAATTTGACTCTGGGCCACAAATGTTTTGCTCTGTGTCTTTCCTTCTCTGGCCTCTCTTTATGATTGACTGTGGGCTCTGCAAGCCGATTCAGCCAGATGCATCACTAAATCTATACACCTTGAGTTTTAGATTTGGTTACAATTAAAATTTTAATTGGGTTGCAGTTTTTTAATCATACTAATTTTGGCTAGAAGATATATTCTAGTTTTTTTCATGTAATATTGTCATAACTTTAAAAATGTCATATTTTCACAAAGTCTCAATGCTCAGTAAATTACTCATTTAAAATAAGCTCAATATGTAATTTTAGGTTCTCTGGTTCCATCGTTTTCTTAAGAGATGTTAACCACTGTCATGAAAAATCCATAAATATAAAAAATATTTTCACTGCTTTCGTTGTTTGTTTTTGGGACAGGATGTCATAGCCCAGACGGGCTTTGGACTCATTGTGTAGCCAAGGAAGGCCTTAAACTCCTGACCCTTCTGCTTCCTGAGTACTGGCATTATAGGCATGTGCCAGCCAGCCCGGCTATGGTAGTCATTTTTGCTCAACATTTTCTTGCATATTAATAGAGATTTCTTTCCATAAACATAAATATGTGTTAATTATATATTATATACAGTGTGTTACATATATAGCGGTATAGTTATTATATTATAATTATACATATCAAATATGTATCCATATATACGAAGTCCTTGAGTACCACCAATCTGAAAAATCCTAAACTCACTGATTTCAGGTTTTTGGATTAAGGATGTAACCACAACTACTTCTCTGGCTCCAAGCACTTTAGCTAAAGGCTATTTGACTTGTATAGAAATATGTGAAAGACATAAATGCACATACAGGCACACTTTCTGTATTTCTGAGATTCAATAAAGGAGCATTTCCTTGAGGCACTAAAAAACAAGCTGTTTTCTGCTTGGTCTTCCTGCTGTTGATACCACCTAGTCCATATGGCTACTACCTGAAATAGAAGCTGCAGCATTTCTCAGTGTGACTTGCTAAGGGGTTCCTCCTACTGCTTTGTTTTTGTATTCATTCACAAATAGATGGCACTTAAACAAGTCCAAAATGTCTGTAAGGATTATTATTATTTCACTGCTCTTTTTTTTCTAAAATGAAATAGTACACAGCACATCTGTATAATTTTGCTTGTTCATGCTATGGAGAAACAAATAGTCGGTATTTCAACATGCTTTGCCAGAAGTTTTAAGTAGTTGGCAGGAACAGTTGGGTCACATAATGCTCTTTTCATGATTAAAGTCCTTTAAATATCAGATCACAGATCACATTGGAGCATCAGATGGGTGATTGCAAATGGCAAGATTAACTCTTAAAGCCAGCCTCTGGGAGGAAGGCATTACACATAGGCATGTGTTTCCTTAATAATTACTTGGAGTCTGTTTTTCTGTGTTTGTTAACTATTCACATTCTGGAGTGGTTTTAGGTGCACCATCCTGGGGAATTATGACTGGCATAAGTTTTACTCTTCACAGTGACAAATGCTTGACACAGCCTATAGTTTGTGATCTATTGAAGAAAAGCACACAAACATTATTATAGCATTCCTAATCCTCTCTGCTCACTCTATTCATTGGGCTCAATGGGAGTGTTTTGAGGGAGAAATAAAGGAACAACATGAAGGAATTCAGGTAGTCTTGTTCTTTTCTCTCATTCTTGGTGGCTTTGCTGTGAGTTGTAGCAAAAGACCAACCCCATCTCTGATCACATGGCCCAGTTCTCTTGGGCCTATTGACTCAAACTTCAGCACCGAGGGCATCAAACAACTGGCAAGGTAACCCATGAGTCTCTGCTTCCCTGGGAGGAAGCTGTAAGTGGAGTGTTCAAGAGCAAGCTCCCTGCTCCACTGTAAGTGTCATATGATACAAAGGTGATGCAAATACAATGCCTTCTAATACTTGGATTTGTGGTGATAAAACAACATTGGAAAAGATCCAGTTGTGGCTTGCAGTTAGGTGGAAAGGATGTTGGGCGAAGAAGCCAGTGATTTAAGTGCTTTTATACATCTTAAACTGTTAAATAGTCATCATCCTCCATATATTTGATTATCTGAGGGTAAATGATTTGAATTCATACTGTCTTTAAAGAAGTAAGGAACAAAGAAACACAGTGTGTGTGTGTCGCGGGGGGGGGGGTTGTGCACGCGCGCACACGCACACATGCATGATGTGCTTGAGTATATATATACATATATATACACACATATACATACACACATATATGTGTGTGTCTATATATATATGTATATATGTATATATGTGTATATATATATAGACACACACATATGTACATAGTTGCCACAGTGCATGTGTGGAGGTCAGAAGACAATTTTCAGGAGTTGGCTCTCTCCTACGATTTGAGTCTTGGGAATCAACCTCAGGTCAACAAGCTTAGTGTCAAGGACCTTAACCTGCTGAGCCCTCTCACTAGCCCAGAAACCTGATTCCTAACAAAATCTGGGCATTGACTGACTATTGTTCAGATATGGTAGCTGGCAAAACATTGACGGTTTTTAGTTCAAGTAAACAGTCCTACTGCTATGAGTATATGTTTCATGTGGATCTTTGCTGCATTTCTCATTATAGGTGTTCAAGAGACGGTATTTTTACTTGACTCAACTTCCTGATGGTTCATATATTCTCAATTCTTATAAAGATGAGAAAAATTCCAAAGAGTCTAAAGGTTGCATCTACTTGGATGCCTGCATTGATGTTGTTCAGGTAAGGTTATTGAAGTTATCATTCTTTGTCTTCTTCCAAGCAGGTTGTTGATGAGCTCATCAAAACCGAAGCCTTCTTTCCCTCTTGGTTGATAGCATCTCCTTGCACCAGACACCTGTATTAGAAATCTCTGAGTCTTTTCAGTATGCCACTTGCATTCAGTACCAGTATTCATTCCACCAAATCCATTTGAGACTGACTCCAAAGTACTTGTTGATTCGTACTTTCTTTTAATTTAACCTAATTCTTCTCTGAGTATCCCTTGTATACTGCCTGCCCTAGAGTTCTGCCTTCTCCTTTTGTTTTAAGATGGGCTTTTAAAAAACATTTTTATTATGTGTACTTGTGCATGTGGGTGTGTGCACATGACCGCAGGTCCCTGTGGAGGCCAGAAGAGGGCACTGGATTCCCTTGAAGCTGGTGTTACAGACAGTTATCCCCTGCCTAAAGTGGGTGCTGAGAACTGGACTCAGGTCTTCTGTATGAACAGTAGATACTCCTAAACACTGAGCCATCTCTCTATCCCCAAGTCTTGCTTTCCTGCCTTCCAGTTGCTGTTTTACTTGAGCCCATCTTTCTGAGACATGGAGTGCATCCTTCTTCACTTGCCTTTTCAAAACATTTGGATCCAGGCTTACAAGAAAATCTAAAGCTCTTACCATGGAATTCAAGGCCATGGGGATTTGCCCTTAGCCTGTTGTGTACTTCATTCCTTTGCACCCCTGTGTAAATCTGTGTTCTGTTCATAAGCTGCGTATTCCATGGAGTTAAGGCATGTTTCTGGCGTCCTTGTTTCTTATTTCTTTTTGCGATACTGGGAATTGTGCATGTTAGGCAATATCCTTAATCCATGTTTTATTTTGATGCAAGGCCCTCATTAAATTACCCTTATTTTCTAAAACTCAGTTCCAATTCCATTTCAACCTTAAAGTGTTTTCTGTTTCCTTCCTAACTCTCTTGTCTACCCCTCGAAACCAGGTTCATATCCCCTGGGCTACCTTTTTGGCTGTTTCCTTTATTGAAATCACACTTTAAATTGTGTTTTGTTCCTTTTGGGGCTTGTATTGCAAAACCACTCTTTCACTCCTTTCTGGGCCTCCTATAATAATTAATAAGGCTGTGCACACCTTAGGGAGTTAGTAAATGTTTATTGATTTGGATTCCTGGAGCTATAGATGAAGGTCAGGTGGGAAAGAGAAGACGGAGAAAATATTTGAATAGTAAGTTAATTGACTGCGAGAGGAGGCCTTATTAGGTGCCACAACACGGCAATTCAAATAGGAGTGTTGAGCTGATGGAGAGACAGTGATGATTGGTTCAATAACTTCAATTTATCTGAATCTTTATTTTTCAAAACTGTAATATTGGAATAATAAGATCCACGTACCCTACCAATAAGAGGTTTGAATGAGGGGAAAAAAAAAAAAGGAACTGTAACCGTTTGTGTAAATTCAATATGCTTTTTATTTGGTTTGGTTTTGTGCACACAGTCTTGAGGCTGGAACTTCCAGTCTTGAGTACACCTGGCAAGTGCTTGCCCTCTGAGCATCAGCCCCAGCCCATAATAATCATACATTTAAGTTTTACTTCAAGAAAAGATAGGCACACATGATTTCTGGCTTTTCTCAATCAGCCCGAATCCAGTGACCTTTTCTTTCTGTCGTTCCCACACCCATCTATTTATGATTGCCTCTCTCTAGTATTTTCAAATGCATAAATCTTTATGACTTGCACTGCTGGCTTAATTTCATTCTTTTCTATGCTTTGAACTTGGATGGTTTCTTCTTGAATAATGACTGCGCAATGGGGAAGTATTGATTTATGGACCTTTCTTAAAATGATTGCTGAGGCGCTAGAGAGGGGGCCAGTATGCCTCTTCTTTTGTCAGAGTAGGTGGTAAAAGAAACGGATGTGTTATTAGGCATGAGGACAGGATAGGGTTTTTCTTTTCCTTTTTATTGTAATATTCGGTATGGACCATTTTACATATTTTACTTAGAATCACAAATTTTATGTGAGACAGTTATGGCCCTCTTTGACCCTAGTGACATATTTGATACTGTTCATGGTGAGGAGAATAATATGTCTGTGTTAATGAGGAAATATAAAGGAAACATTGTATTTGTTTCAGGTCACATTTTTAGCTTGCTTCTAACAGCTAGTTTTGAAAATCTATAAATAGAGCAAGGAAAAAATTTCAAGTGAACATAACAAAATTCACTTTTGTTTTACTGGCAGTAGTTTGGTAATGTAAGTGTGAGGGCTACCAAAGGCCTTAAACGATTCATGCTGACTTTGTCCTCATTCCGTTCGGTTCAGGCCTCGGAGGAGCACCAAAGATAGGTTTGTTATGGTCTGGGAGTGTCTATACCTTATTGAAAGCACCAATGAGTTGGTGAAAGTGATGGTGTACATTTAGGCTGAGCCGAGATCAAAGTAAATAAATGAATGTAATTAATTAATATTAAAAGGGTAGCTAGTCCAATTGACCAGGTGTTTTCCCTCCCCCTTTCTCTAGTGCCCCAAAATGCGCCGTCATGCTTTTGAACTCAAGATGTTAGATAAGTATAGCCATTATCTGGCGGCTGAAACGGAGCAGGAAATGGAGGAATGGTTGATAACGTTGAAGAAGATTATTCAGATCAATACTGACAGTTTAGTGCAAGAGAAAAAGGAGACAGTGGAAACAATACAAGGTAAGGATTTTTGCAGTGATTCGCTCTTGAGGTAAAACCCTATTTTTTGTATATAGGAAACATCTTTTGTGCTTGCTGAAGATAGACCTTTAATATCGAAGGCCAACGTGCTTCTTTATGAGGAGTGATTTCAGGATAGCCTTTTAAAAGAGTTGGCACTGCATATGGGACCTGACGCTTAAAATACAACCAATGCTGAAATGGATAAGAAATTCGTGGCAGATTTTCAAAAGTCCATTTAAATTTTCCCCTGTACTTTCGTAATCACAATTCTTTGCCATAAATCTAGTGGGCAAGGGTGGGGCGGGGGAGAGGCTCGTACTCCTCCGTGATTAGTAATGGTCTCTGTATGGTTTGGAACATCTGCTTTTAATGAATTTGCAGATGATGAAACTAGCAGCCAAGGAAAAGCCGAAAACATCATGGCCAGTTTGGAAAGGAGCATGCATCCGGAGCTGATGAAGGTATATGTTTCTTATGACAGCCTGCCTTCCATTGACATAGTGCAGTGCAAGCTAGTAAGATAGGAGAGCTGGGCTTCCTTTAGGAAAAAAAAAAAAAAAAAGATGCATTCTAAATGATGGACTTGGAAGTGTCCACTTCTCAGTATGGAAAAATCTTTTTTCTTTTTTTCTAGACACCAAAAAAATACTTCTAAGCTTTTGTAACCTTTAACAATTTTATCCATTTTTTTCAATCGATTTTTATATATCATTAAATAAGTATTCTTTCAGCTGATTAATGATACAGCTCATGCAAATGGTATTCAGTCCTATGACACATGCTAATTTCTTATGTAAATTATGTGAATAATTTACTCAGATAAAGACTTTGGTGAAGAGCTATTATTTTACTGAACCTTTTTGTGTGGAGTTTGAGCTGAACAAATTTTGAACGTAGATAGTTATTGCCATGTGTGTCTTAGGGTATATATTTGCTCTGTGCTCCATGTTATAAAAAATTAAATGTTGCAAAGCGCTTATTCCTTTGAATGTTTGTTGAGCCTACTTACATTTTTACTTTATTCATTTCCATGGACTAGTGATACAAACTTAGTTTTGTTTCTCTCTTTTAAATCGCCCCTCTCTTAAAAATTTAAAAACATTTAAAAAATATTGCAAATGTACTCATAACACCATGGTCCTGAGCTTTCTATGATTTTGTGGAATTTAGTTAAATCTTTATTGTATTTTTATTCATGCCAGACTGTACAGTGCATTATTTTCCCTAAGACAATAGGATCAGAATTGTATGCAATAATTCGTGACCAGCACTATGGAGATCCCAAATATGGCATTTTCTCTTTCATTTCTTGTTTGCATCCAAAGTCTTTGGGACTTTTTTTTTTTAACACTGAGTACAAAATGTAGACTATTTTTGGTCTCGTGGAAATGTATAACAATCAGATCTGTATCTTATGATGACTCTGAATGATGGTGATGCATTCCTCAGCCAATCAAGCATTTGTTTACCCATATTACATACATGGAAACAAAGAATGGCGTATTGTGTTGGTGATCTGTATAAACAGCATAGTTAACTGGTATTTAGCACTGTTCTGATGGAAATGTAGCAATGTTATGTATTTTTAAATTTTAGTATGGCAGAGAAACAGAACAGCTGAACAAACTCAGTAGAGGAGATGGAAGACAGAATCTCTTTTCTTTCGACTCAGAGGTTCAGGTATTGATCTATTTCTTACTCAAATAAACTTGAGAGAAATGTTGAAATTATTGATTTTTGGCCACTAGTGGGGAAAGCAGATTGTTTTAGATTTGTCTTACTCACTTTAAACATGCACTTTGACTGATTCCTCACTTAAGAGGGCTGTCAATAGCATGGGACAGAATGTATATATCTTTTTCTCAGCCTCTTAGATCCTTTCATCTTGCTGCTCACCATGGATAAATTAAATAATGCCTAATGATGATTTCAGTGCTCTCTGAATCCATTAAGTACAGCTGTGATCTCGTGGCAGTGAATATCTGCAATATAAAGAGTACAGAATTTCATGGAATATACGGATTTTTTTCCATTTGATATTGGTATAAAGACCAGGAAAAGTGTGTAGAATGCAACTATTATAGTTTTCCTAATTATGAATATTTCATGAGATTATTTAGGGAGTGAAATTTTCATCTTCTTTCCACCTTTTCTATATGAAACCTCTTTTGAACAGTTTATTATTGTTGGTGTTATTATTACGTGTGTGTGTGTGTGTGTGTGTGTGTGTGTGTGTGTTATTTGTATAGGCAGATATGCCACCCCTAAATGGGTGCTGGGGATTGAACTTAGGTTTACAGGCTTGCATGGAAGTGCCTATACCCGCTGAGCCATCTTGATTTTGTTTTAAATTAAAAAAAAAAAAAAAGTATTACATGAGCCTAGCAGGTTTTAGCTCAGTAAAAACATATTAGGAAAATATAAAATAATTGGAGGAAAACTGATTTCATTATTTCTTTTTTATGCTTCATAGAGTTCTCTAATTGAATTTTAAATGTGGCTTGAAATTGAAAAAGTGTTTATGTATAATTCCTGCATTAATAAAATTACCATGTAAACTTGATGGTGTGTGGTGTGTATGTGGCATATACATGCATGAGAAGGAGGGTGTGTGAGAACCTTTCTGTGCAGCTGTGGGGCCTGGGATTTAACTTACAGCATCTTCCCTATCAGTCTCCACCTCCTACATTGAAGTGGATCTCTCACTGAACCTGGAGCTACTGTTTTAGCTAAACCCTGGGATCCACCTGTCCCCTATCTCCATGCCTTCCTCCAGCTCTGGGCTTATGGGTATACAGTTTTGTGCCAGACTTTTTTGAGGCTCCCAACTCAGGTACTCATATGTGCACAATAGGCACTTTACCCAGTGGTCCTAGTGCCAGTGAATTGTTTTTTCAAAACAATTTCTATTTTACTCATAGCACTTTTATGTATTGTTTTAATGTCAATTATGTGAAACACACACACACACACACACACACACACACACAAACCAAAAAAAAAAAAAAAAAAACCAAGCATACATACATGCTGGTGCGATGGTCCAGTTAGTAAAGGTGCTTGCTACCACGCCTGATGACTTAAATTCCTGGAAGCCATTTAAAGATAGAAGAGAACTCTAGAAAATTGTCCTCTGACCTTCATGCATGTGCTGCTTGTTGTGTACACACACACACACACACACACACACACACACACACACACACACGGACACGGACACGGACACATGGACATGGAATGGACACTGACACGCAGTAAGTAAATAAATGTAATAAAAAATAGAATAGTGAGTTTCCGAGATGGCTGCTCTGGGATACTCATTCATAAATGTACTTGCTGCAAGCATGACTGAGCCTTTGCTTGCCCTCAGAGAATTGGCTGTAATTGGGCATGCCAGGCTCTTTGACTGAGCACAAAGGAGGCAATTGATGGTGGTTGAAACGAAACCAAGTATCTTTAAAAACTTGTGGTGTAGTGTTTTTGTGGCCATGAAACTGAACTGATTTTGTGTTTATTGGTGGGCTACAATAAGAGAAAACCCACAACTGTGATAAATCTTTAGGCACAAACACACTGAATTTAGCGTTGCTTGTGGAAGGTCAGCTCAGCACAGACTATGCCATGTTAAGTAGGAAAGGCAGAGTGCTGTCCCGTAACTCCAGCTTCCATTTCTGCTTCCATTTCAATGCAGAGAGAGAAGATTTTTGCCTGGGACTTAGGAGATAATGAAATGCTATTTTGACTCATGGGGTATGGACCAAACTGAACCATCCATCCATCTCAACGTTTATACTTGGGGGCCTTAGGAAAGGGAGGATTTGGAGGCTGGGGTGCTTTGGCCCTGATACTTTTCACATTCTGCTTTGTGAGTAAGACAGAAAAGAGAACAGATTAGTGGGCAGAAATTAGAATTGATCTCCATGGCCATGGCTTGCCTCCGCTGGCTCCAAAGGTAAGTGTTAGAAAAGGAGCTGCCTAGTCCCACACTTGCATTATTTTTGTGGATAAGTAGACTCAGAGTGGAAAGCCACACATTTTACATGTTAGGCCCTATAAAGAGGGATTCTGTTAGAGACACAGATTGGGTCAAAGCAGCCATAATTACCTAAGAGTCTCCAGGATGCTAAGGTAACTGAGAAGAGTCGTATATATATATATATATATATATATATATATATTTCTTGGCTTGACTGTTCCTTTTTGGCAGTAATTTCTGACCAAATTCCTTTTGAGTCATTTCTCCCCTACCCATGCCTATGGCCCTAGTGAAAGTATAAGGTGAACCATAATCTACATGTGGCTTCCTGTTTGCAAGTAAACAGAGGGGCTTAGTCTGTGGGAGCCTTGGGAGTTGGAGGAGTTTCTAGAGGCTTCTCTGAGGAGACACAGATGCCTACCCTCCTCAGAGGAACTGACTCCCAGTATCTTTTGTTTAAAAATTGTATTTATCTTGAAATACAAGTATTCATTAAAAAATGTATCTTTTGTGGCAGTTAGGGCACATCCCCCAGTTTTGTTCCAAGCTGAGCTGGTTTATCTGCCTCTAGGCAGAAACTCCTCTCTGTTCATCGTTTAAATGTAGGTGACCCCCAGGGTTCCAGCCTGGGTTGCCCCTCATCTCACCCTAGATACTAGTGACTTCTGAATCCTTCTCCCCGACCCAGACCTCTATTAGGTTCCCAGCCGCCTACTAATCACCCCTGACTCATTTCCACTCACTCTTCCCCTCAAACTATCATTCATCTGTATGACGACATCAGTGTCCATGTGATCTCCTGTGTCTGACAGCACTATGTTACTCTTGTAGGCTTTCAAACCTATCCCTGTCAGTCTGACCTCCTGAAAAGCTTGTGAGGAAAACAAATTCTGTCACCATTGACGATATATTTTGTAAAGAAGAGGAAGGAAAAAAACCCCAGCTAAATACATACTGAAAAATAATGTTAGATAAATATGAGGAAGGACATTTAGACTGTCATGCTGTATGCATTTTTTGTTTACAGATAGTTGGGGAAGTGAAAATTGATTAGAGAGACAAGTGAAATAAGAGAGCAAGCCACACAGCTTTCTGGGCCAGGCTTCCTCATAGAACAGCAAACACAAAGACCCTGTGGTGAGAGAGGTGCTGGATATATTCGAAAAATAACCAAGAGGCATGTGCAATTTGGAGCAGTAAAGTGGCAGTGAAAGGCAAAAACAGTGAAAGACAAGGTCACAAATGTGGGGAATGAGAGTCCTGGAGTCATGCAGTGTAGCGTAGGGTTTTGTAGGCAAGGGTGTGGGTTTCTGAAGTGCTCATTGCCTTAGGTCAGATTCTTCCAGAACTTCTCTTGTCAGTGCTTGAAAGTTGCTGTAAAGGCTCCTGGAAAATCTTGACTGAAGCCTGGACAGAGCTATTGGATTCTGCTGCCATCTCCAATATACTGATCCGAATGAATATAAATCATGTTACTATGAATCCTGTCTTTTTCAATGACATACTATCTGTTTTGCAGAGGTTGGACTTTTCAGGGATTGAGCCGGATGTAAAGCCATTTGAAGAAAAGTGCAACAAGCGTTTCCTGGTGAATTGCCATGATTTAACTTTCAATATCTTGGGTCACATTGGAGACAACGTGAAAGGACCACCCACAAATGTATGTATGACCTTTCATTCAACTGCCTTGGATCCAGCCTATTAAAGAAATACTTTTCTTGTTTTACAATTTAGGACTAACTGGTGGGACAAAAATTCCAGTGTTGTGTATTATGATAAATTTGGCATGAAGAATTTCACCTCTTTCTTGGGCCAAAATACAATGCTTTCTCATCTTGAGAGGATTCCTGCAAGTCTTACCTACTCTGAGTAGCAGATGGAAAATATCCTTTTTTGTTCAGGATTGGCATGTCTCCCCAACCTGGAAAAAATCCCCCTCGCACTGGATTTGACTAAGAAATAAGATTTCCTTTGGAAAATTGGTTCATAGCAATAAATTAGTGCCCCCAAGCCCTGATGAGGCACAGTTGCTGTGCCATCTCCCAGGCTCTCTCACTGCTCTGTAGAATGAAATTCACTTTTGGTCTGTGTAAATATTAGGAATCATGAGTTGACACAGTCAGAAATCCTTGCCGCTGCAAATGTCAAACCCTCAAAGAGACTATTTGATTTTCATCTTTATTTATGATTTCTAGTTTCAAAAATATCAAGTAATGATTGATTCTTTCTCAAAGTACCTAAAATATACCAGAACAGTTTCCTGCTGTAAAGGGTTAATCTTTATGCCATCTGGCATGAAATTTCTCTTTGTGACCACCTTTCAAATGCCATCTGTAGAGAGGAATCATGTCTTCCAAATTTGCTGATGGGGCAGAGCATTTTTTTGGACAATTTGCTGTTGACTCATATTAATGCTTATGAAATATAAAGTCTAGTACATTGTAGTATGCCAGAAGGATTAAAAAAATAATCTATAATGTTAGCATTGTTTTTGGAGTCATGACAGTAAATGTATAGATATTTAAGTTTTATTCATAGATGAATTTTTCTTTAGATGAAACTTTTGAATTCTACTCATCTTTAAAATATAACTTTAATTTTTGTGAATTCACAACCTGGGAGTTTATACCTAACAAAATTAAAAACAAAATTTTCCATTTCTGAATGCCTTTCCTGTTATTCTATGCAAAACAATAGTACACTTTTAACTAAATAATAAACTGAGAAAGTAACATAATAAACTTAAAGAAAAACAACCTCATTTTTTGATTTGCCTTCTAAGGTCTAAGTTTTAAAATGTCAACTGTCTTCATTCCTAGGTCGAGCCCTTTTTCATCAACCTTGCCTTATTTGATGTAAAGAATAATTGTAAAATTTCAGCCGACTTTCATGTGGACCTGAACCCGCCCTCTGTACGGGAAATGCTGTGGGGCACCTCTACCCTACTGGCCAATGATGGGAGTGCAAAGGGCTATTCACCAGAGTCTCTGGTCCATGGAATTGCCGAGTCGCAGTTATGCTACATAAAGCAAGTAAGTGTTGGTCATTAGCTGTGGCAGCACATTCAGAACAAGAAAGAGAAGCGTCTTTGCCTTACTTCGTGGTTCCAGGCAATTTTCTTACAGCATTCCACCTCTCCGAATATCTGGTTACAGATGGTCTTTTGCTGACTGAGACTGGCAATGAAAAGTGGAAAGCAATGAACATGTCAATAGCATGTTGGCAGAGTGGCATTTTTTTTCAGAGTGGCATTTTAAGTGGAACCGTGATATGAAATTCAGTGGGAATGTTTTGTAAAATACGATGCAAATATAGAGCCAGCCACACATACGTGACCGCAAGCACACACACACACACACACGCATGCACACACACATTGGTGTGCTATTCTAAGTGTGGCAATGGGTGGCAAAAATGTTTATTCTTTGAAGAAAAACTGACCTTACATTCTCATGCCCCTTATAAGCAGGAGCATAACTTTTTAAAAAAACTATGTTTTTATTAATTAATTCATATTACATCTCAATGGTTATCCCATCCCTTGTATTTCTCCCATTCTTCCCTCCCTCCCACTTTCCCCTTACTCCCCTCCCCTATGACTGTGACTGAGAGAGGCCTCCTCCCCCTGTATAAGGAGCATAACTTTTAAAACTGGTTCTTGAAAAAGCAAAAGGAGGGAACTGTAGTTTCCCGCTAGTAATGCCCCTCCACAGTGGCTGATGCCAAGAATCCCCTTTAGAAAGAGCCTATCAGTTCCTTGGCATTATGACTTGGGTCATTCTGGAAGCCCAGGGTGAAGTCTTCTTCACGGTCGCCTCACTGTATGTATGTGTGTGTGTGTGTGTGTGTGTGTGTGTGTGTGTGTGTGTGTGTGTACATATATATATCTGAGCCTCTGGAAAGCCTTTAAACATGTATATAACTAGCACCTTTATATCTATGTTTGCATGAGGGAGGAGAGTGGGGACTGTCTCTGACAGGAACTCAGGTGCCTCTGATTTGATCACTTCTCCTTGGTGGGGATGGCCCTGTGGCCACACAGAGGAACAGGAAGCAGGCTATCCTGACCTGATAGGCTATGGTCAGATGGTGGAGAAGGAGGTCCCCTTCTGTCAGAGGTCTAGGGGAGGGGAATAGGGCGGATGCGGGAAGGGGTGGGAACAGGGAGATAAGAACAAGGGGATAACAATCAGAATGTAATGTGAATAGATTATAATAAAATAAAAAAATTTTTAAAGAAAAATCAGAAAAATAAAATGGAATAATATACAGCAAACAGATAGCTAGGCATAGTTATGCATAAGTTATTTAGCATGAATTTGATGTTATTGGGCATGATAGTATATATCAGCTACTTGGGATCTCTTGAGCCTGGGAAATCCAGGCCAGCTTAACTAACATAGCAAGATGGGTGAGTGGAAGGAAGGAAGGAAGAAGGGAGGAATGGAGGAAGTCAGGTAAGATGGAAGGAATGGGAGGGGAGGGAAATAAGGGGAGAGGAAATGCCAAATAATAGAAAGGGAAGAAAAATTGAAAAAGAAACGTTTAGAAGAGCAAAGAAACCACAGTGGGCCAAATAAATGCAAATGGGAAACCACTATAGACACGGATAACCTGAATGTTGCAGGTGAAACTTTTTGGACTGTGTTAATAGAGCACTGTTTCCACTAACCAAAAGGCTAAGAATGTCACTGGACAGCATCTAAAGCCTCTGCCGAGATTCTCTTACTTTGCTATAATCCACCTACCTGATGACTCCACCAACAGATTTGAAAAGTGCCTTGATTTATTAATTCCATTGTTTCATTTCTATAAAAGCTTCACAACGCTTTTACTATATTGGAGCATGGAAATTTTGGGTAACCTGAATCTATGTTACCAGGCCTCGGTTGCTCATATTTGGTTTCGAATAGATTGTCTCCTACCTTCTTGAAAAATAAAAGCAATTAAAATAAAAAGGACAGCATGCAAGGTCCAGTGCTGAGCAAACCTTCTGTGGGGCCAGCTGGGATGGTCTGTTAGCCCAGCTCAGATCTATTAGCCCAGCTCACAGATCAAGCAGCACGTTTCCGGCAATGCCAGAAACCAAGTTTTCTGACCTTGATTCAGTTTTTTTGTTTTTGTTTTGTTTGTTTGGTTGGTTTGTTGATTTTTCAAGACAGGGTTTCTCTGTGTAGCCTTGGCTATCATGGACTCACTTTGTAGACCAGGCTGGAGTTGAACTCACAAGGATCCGCCTGCCTCTGCCTCCCTGAGTGCTGGGATTACAGGTATGCCCCATTGTGCCTGGCTCCTTGATACAATTTGATGGTGCACCGTAGTGGTAACCAGACACTTAATGTTTGTTACTTCATTTAATCCATATAAGAAGTTTCCAATGACACTATTATGCTCAGTATGTCATTTCATGGGTTAGAAATCGAAATCTGAGATTTAGAAAAGATGTGAATTACCTAAATTGATAAATGGCCAAGCCAGAAGATGAACCCAGGCTGTTTAACTCCTCACCCATATTTTAAGCACCTTGTTCCATTTTTGCTCATACTTGCTGCTTGGGAATCCATCACCCAGGCTTTCTACAAGCTCTTTGATTTGGTGGGGGAGGGGACACTGCTAACCCCTCGCACTGTTTTCTATTATGTTCTGTCAATCTCAGAAGCTTCCATTTGGAACTAATGAGATAATGTGTTTGAAATGCTTTGAAAAAGAGAAAGCAATATTTAACAAACTTAGTAATACACCAAATAGGAAAATAAAATGTTGGTAAAGACCCAATGATGAATTATTCTATTGACGTTCATTTGATGTTCCTTCAAGAGAGAAAAAAATCCACTGACACAGTATGTAGAGGATTTCTTATTTGGAAAGACAAAGGATGGCGTAGTTATTCCAAATATATTCAAAAAGAGATATGTGACTTTGTCTGGATCTGCATTTGTGCCCTTTAGGCAAGTTCTAGAGCTTTTGCTTCCTTCTTTTACACTGACAGCACCAAAGTTTTTAATCTGTAGAGTTTTCCATAAGATGGTTTAGGGGTTTGTGCATTGCCTGTATGTGTCCATGTGGGTATGTGTACATATGTGTGCATGCAGTTGTGGAGGCCAGAGGTCAAAAATAGTGTCTTCCTCAATCACTTCTTTTTTCTTTTTTCAAACAAATAATATGTTTTGTTGTTTCAAATCATGTGTGTGCTGATGTGTGCATATACAGGAATAGGTGTGGGAGTATCCGTGGAGGTCAGAAGAGGGTTAGGTTCCTAGAGCTGGAAGTAGAAGTGGTCATGAGCCCTACCTCCAACATGGGTGCTGGGAAGTGACTTCCTTGGCCTTTTTGCAAGAGGTGTACGAGCCACCTTTCTAGTTCCTCCACTTTATTTTTTTTGAGTCAGCATCACTGTGAACCCAGTTGGACTGGTTGGCCAGTGGACTCCAGATATCTACTTTCCTGTCTCCTCCCCAGCACTGGGATTGCAAAGTGACTTCTGCCTTTATGTGACTGGCAAACTCAGGGGCTCCTGTTTGTGTGGCTCCTGTTTGAGTTACCTCTTGGTCATCTAGAGCAGCGAAGTCTAATCTTCCTTCTTCACTGTATGCAGTATAAATTGTGAGTGAATTGCGTGGTTCTTATAGCTACTTGGGAGGTACATAGATTATCTTTAGTATATGCCAATTAAACCAAACAATGTGTTTTGTATTCATTAAGTCTTTAGAACTCCCCTTGCAAAACAGCCAAGCGGAAGGAGCTTGGCAACATATTGTGACTTGTACTTCACGGACTTAATGTGGTGAAAGTAGTTACAAAATAGGAATTGCATCTGGAAAGACACATTCAATGAAAGCTTTGGAATCTGTAGCAACCAGCCAGCACTGCCCTCTGTATACGGTGGTACAGGCCTAGGATTCTAGTGCTCCAGCATGCAGGTGGCAGAGGCAAGATGATTGCATTGAGTTCCAACCTATCCTGGCCTCTATATACTTACACCCTGTCTCAAAAAGGCAAAAGCCCTGTAAATAACAAAAATGTTCTACCTATTCTTAGAATCCTGGATATGATCCTATGTTGAATATCAACATTCTGTACTCTGCACACTACACGACATCTGTTGCCAAACAGCCATATGTATGTTACATAAAAATATCTTAACAGAAGTCATTTCCCCTCCCCTCCTTACAGGGAATCTTCTCAGTGACGAACCCACATCCTGAAATTTTTCTAGTCGTGAGAATCGAGAAGGTGCTGCAGGGAAATATCACACACTGTGCAGAACCCTACATCAAAAACTCAGATCCGATAAAGGTATTTTAAAAATCGTTGGTAAATATTCCTGCTAAGTAGAGAACTTATCTTTTATTGGTATCTTAAAAGGCACTGTCAGTGACCTTATTGATGGGAAATTATATTCACTGAGGATCTTTCACATTGTCTGCTATGGAAAGCTGGTCCATTCCTGTCTCTGATGTGTTGAGGCTAGACAGTGAGTACTTTATCAATGTATTGACTTCACAGGGCTGCTATCCATGGGTCCATGTCATCCTTCATACTTATTCTGTGTTATTCCTTTCTTTCATGATATGTTGACATATTACATGGTGGGGAGTTTTCATTTTTTATATTTTTTCCTGAATGTTCTTACATGCCAACATTAAAATTTGGCCACTTTTATCATTATCAAAACTCTAGATCATGACACCTGACTGTTTAGAAACTTGAATCCTGTCCTCTCTCATTATAAGTGAGAAATCTGAGATCTGGGGAAGAGAAGGGTTTGTGAAACAATTCATTCATAACACCTCAGTTATTGCCATCAATCTGTTGTATTTTGCATTTTACTGTATTCAAATAATACTTATCAAGTGGAAGATGCTGAGGAGACATTACCAATAGTGTGTGTGGGAGGGGAGGGGGTATCTTTGCAATGTACACAAAAGCGTCTAACAATTTGCATCCCTAGGGATGAGCATTCAGCCAGTGCTCTGCAGCCTATTTAGGCCTTATAGGCAGCTTATCGCCTTTGTCATCTCTCATTGCCTGTTCAAACAGCGGCTGCTGCCCACATGAGACTAATTGCATTGACTCTTGTCACTTGTGCCTTATCTTGGGAGTAGAAAGGTCAACTGTATCTAGAACAAACTTCCCCCATGAATAATGAGCATCTGCCAGCAGCCTGAAAGGAAATCCACATTAACTAACAGTGCCCAAAGTGTTCCTAGCAGAGGGCTGTGGTGCAAACAGCATCTCTTTAGTCTGTCTTCCTAAATGAAGAAAGAGTTGTCAAGGAGAAAACAACATGCCTTTAGGAATTGCTTTTTTGGATAGGTATTTGGCACAGTGGTAGAATGTTAGGCTGTAGATTTGATCTCCAGCATAGCATCACACACACACACACACACACACACACACACACTTTAAAATAATAAATACTTTAGCCTTGTGTGTATTAAGGATATAATGTATTTTAATATTTGATATTTTTTATAGACGTTTCTTTCCAGATTGTTGGTGTGTTGTGGTGATGATCTGGGGGAAGTTTGAGGGTGAATCCACGGTGACTGAACAAATCTAAACTCATCTTCTTTTTTCTGACCATAGACAGCGCAGAAAGTACACAGGACAGCTAAACAAGTGTGTAGCCGCCTTGGACAATACCGAATGCCCTTTGCTTGGGCAGCCAGGTTCGTGTAAATGCAGTCCCCGAGCCTTCTATTTTTAGTTGTCTGTGAAGTTGGGGACCACTGTTCTTACCAGCCATTCACTGGTCCATCTCTGGTAGGCCAGTTGTGTCTTGGGACACTCCGGATGTAAAGCTTCTTTCTTTCTTTCTTTCTTTCTTTCTTTCTTTCTTTCTTTCTTTCTTTCTTTCTTTCAAGAATTTGCTGTACATTCAAGACCCCTTTCCAAACCTCTCTTGTGTTTAGATAGTCTTGCTTTAGGGAAATTTCTTTTGGCTTCGATTAACCTGATGGCCGCTCCTTAATCTTACATTTTAACAGAGCTCACTGCTAACATGATAGGCTCCCCCCCCCCAGAGAACTTGATTGTGTAACAAATTATGTACAATATGCCCAGTTTTCTGAGTTGGCTGAGTTTATGGCTTTGAAAACCATCAGCATCATTCTGGAAAACGTACTAAAAACTGGATGGCAAAGAATGTAGTCATGATGTGCAAGCTCATAATTAATAGACTTTCTTGTTTCCTGGTGACATAGTCAGCCAGTCCTTTGGGAATAGAGTATTGAGAAGCATGCATTGCCTATGGTTCTTATGTTATGAAAGTCTTTTGTCCAATTCTTGCAAATCTACAGACAGTGAGGACTTGAAGCCTGTGTCTTGCTTATCCCCACTTCGAACTGTAAATTCATCAGCCTGTTTATGGTACAGTCTGTACAACTGACTGGGAGTTGTTGGGAAAGGGCACCATGTCCTGAATAATTCAATCAGTTATGTTCTCTGGGCGCTGGGGAATAGCACAAGGTAGGAGATTTGAAGTGACTCACCTCTTCTGTCAGTATAACCATTGCATTTGGGGTGAAGCTCTAAAAATCTTTCACGTGCTGATAGATAAGGCACCACTTTTCCTTGTTTTTCATACCAGTAAAATAAATGGTTGCCAAGGATATGTAAATGGCAAAAACTAATGCAAGTTAGCCTTCTAGAAGGCCAAATGTGGCTTATAACTATAGACATGATTGCCTGTAATGCCTTTACCTTAAAGTCTCCAGCTGCTGCTCCTACTGTTTATTATGAATACCTCTGTTCAGAACACTAGCTGATCTGAGTACTTAATGCACATTTTGTTTGTTTATTCTTTTTGAAAGAATAAACTCTACTTAGCCTAGAGCAGACCAGGCTGGCCTTGACCTTGCAGCAACCTTTATGCCTCTGACTTGAGGATGCTGGGGTTACAGGCATGCACCCTCACGCTGGGCCTAATGTATATATTTTTAAGAGACAGGTACCATTGCTTGCCCCATCTTTGAGAGGAAGAAATGGAGACACAGAACGAAAGGAAAAAGAAAATGAAAGCCGTGTCTAAGTCGTAGAGCAGGTGACAGAGTAGAAGCAGGACATGGGCTGCCACTTTAGCAGGAATTCCAGACCGCTGTGGCAGTCTCCTGTTCTCAGACAGTTACAGACACCGCTTGGTGCTGTGTTGCCAGTTGAGACAATTAATTCTGGAAGCTTCAGAGAGAAACTCTGACCCCCAGTTCTGGTGAGGAAGTAGGCTATTTTCTCCTTCCTGGATTGTTTCCACCAGCAGCAGTAGCAGGAATTTACTAAGGTTTGTTCAGGACATTTTCAAAGTATATGATAAGCCTGTTACTAGAAGTAAATACTTTAAAGAGTGCGCATCAGGCTCTGCTGAGGAGCATCGGATTTCTGGCTATTGCTACTTCTGTTGCATTAGGTCCTTGTATATTACTTTCCATTTTAGCAGTAAAATAGCTGCTTAAAATGGTAGACAAGGCTGGGTGTGGTGGCGCACACATCTTTGATCCCAGCACTTAAGAGGTAGAGGGAGGCAGGCAGATCTTTGTAAGTTCGAAGCCAGCCTGCTCTATACACCAAGTTCTAGACCAGCCAAGGCTATTTTGTGAAACCCTATCTTAAAAACAACAAAACAAAACAAAAGTGGAGGCAGGGAAAGCCTCAAAATTATATGAATATATATGTATATATGTGTATGTATGTATATATGTATATATATCCATTATATAAAATTATCTTTAGGATCCAATGTAATTTTTATCATTTTTATGATAAAATACATCCCTTTCAGGAATATACATTTAAGAGTCCACCTTAATAAATGTTCACAAGTGTAAGGACCACTTTAACCATGATTGATGAGGTATAGAAGGAATGTTTTTCCCCAGAAAGGTTCCTCAAGGCCCTGTCCGGTCACCTTTACCCACCTTTATGCATCCTTATGTATCCAGGCATCCACCCATCTGACTATCACTATAGATAAAATTTTATCTGTCCGACCTCATCATAAAAGTGGAATCCTGCACTGTGTATTCTTGGCCTTGGGTATTTATGCTTAGTATAATTTTGAGATTCATCCCTCCTGTGTAGAATTTTGGATGCCATTCCACCCCAAATTTTTGTTCATTCATTTACTAGTTAATTGGTATGTGGCTTATTACCAGTTTGGAGTTGTAGCAGATAAATATGCTGCGAGCATCCAGATAGTATGTGGATCCCTGCTTAGAAAGAGAATGGCATTGCTGTAGAGTAGGTGGTGTGTGCTTCAGTTTCTGAGAGCCCACCAAAGCACCCCACAGCACTTTTACAGTTTCGCATTTTCATCAGTACTAGTTGAACTTATCGGTCCTTCCAAGTTTGTTTTTTTTACAAGCTTTTCTATTGCTATTCTAGACCCATTTTCAAAGATATTCAGGGCTCTCTGGATCTGGATGGGAGATTTTCCCCTTTGTATAAGCAAGACAGTAGCAAGCTGTCAAATGAAGACATTCTCAAGTTGCTATCCGAATACAAAAAGTAAGTGTGTGACCTTATTATACTGAATGCATAGAATGGATGAATTTTTTATTTCTTAAAGTAATGAATGTGAGTTACATATGGGCAAAACTGAATACTTAAAACTTTGAGATTGGATTTCCAGTAATGCATTTACCAGTCATCATTTTTAGCTCTAAAATATTCTTGCTTTCTACTTAGGCCAGAAAAGACAAAATTGCAGATTATCCCTGGACAGCTGAACATCACAGTGGAATGTGTTCCTGTAGATTTACCAAGTAAGAATGTATTGCAAAAAACAAACAAACAAAACAAAACAAAACACTGACAATTGTAATTGGAGCTTGAGTATCTATCAGTAGTTTACTGCAGATCTACCCAGTGTCTTAATTTCTTAGGGCTGCTCCCATCAACAAGGGAAGGAGCTAGCAAGCAAAGGATGTTCGAGGTCATACATTGCAAACCGAGGGCATCCTATATATTGTAAAGACCTTGAGATGGAAGCAGTCTTGATTTGTATGAATAGAGAGGAAGTTGGTGTGCCTCTGTGGTAGGATGTGGTGGGAACAATAGAACAGGAAATGGGAGTAGAAAAGAATACAGAGAATTGTATAGACTGTGGTAACACCTTAGATTTTATTTTAAGTACATTGAGAAAACATTAAAGGATTGATTGTACACAGGGAACAATAGCTAATGTGCAGTTAAAAACATGTAAGAATGAAAGAGATTATATTTTCATAAAATGAATCACTGAGAAGATTAGAGAAATAGCCCAGTCCCAGGACCCACATTTTGCTGCTCACAACCACTTGTAATTCAAGCTTTAGTAAATTGGCCAACCTAACCTCTGCAGGCACCTGAACACATCTGTACAGATACAAACACACAAATGAATCATGAAATACATCTTTAATAAAATAATTAAAATATAGGCAGGAGTTTATGCATATGCATACAGATGTTCTTTACAACATTCTCTACATTAAAGGGGACTTGGAAACTAACACAATCAAAACTGTCAGTATGCTTCAAGTAGTTATGTCACAGGAGTGCCATCAAACTTGGTGCAATGTTTCAATGTGGCGCTTATGATTTGTTCAAAGAGATATCAGATAAAATGTCAAATAATCAAAATCGAGTTGGATCCATACCATAGAACTTTCATTTTGCTATGTAAAATGTGCATAGACAGGAGACCAGTCAAATGGCCACACTAGTCATCTGTGGAGAGTGGAGTGATGGATTGCTGTGTTAAATCCTTATTCTGTCCCTCCAGATGTTCAATGATTAGCATCCATTGCTTTAGTAATCAGAAAAAACAACTGTAATCAAAGCTGTGTCCTTAGGCTCAGGATAGCCTGGGTCTTCCTCATCCAGCCACATGGTTCTACAATAAGGACAGTGTCATAGCCCTACATGTTGCTCATGGCCTCTACTACAGTGGCAGCTTCAGGAACACGTGTGGTTAAACTGCCCAGAGACTGTAAGATCTTATTTTATTATTGGTAACACATCATAAGGTCTATAATTTCAAAAAGCTTCCATTATTTCTTTAGTGAAAATTTGCACCTGCACTAACTTAACTTTTTTTAAAGTGACTCGCCATGGGCTAATTGGAAGCATAAATTTACTCTCATTGCTTTCCTTGACACCAATAAAAACTTGCAGCGAAAGCTAAAATTGCAGCCTCCAGAGGGAACAAGGCAGTGGGGTTCTTTGCAGAGTTTCAATTTGTCAAAATTATGATGTGTTATATTTGGCAAGTCATTCAATGTTGAGAATAAAATAGCAACCCATCTCTGGTGTAAAGGATCCCATGAAAATCAGCACTCGGCTGTGTCCTTTTCGGGTTCTTAAAGTTCTTTGACTTTTTGTCACCAACCAAGAATTCTGTTCTGAAACTGTTCTTTGCAAACACAATCCTTATGTATTTTATTTTATCTTTTACAAATTCAGGACTGTGTTGATGCTTGTTAAGTTACATGTGCTGCATCTGTTTATTTTTCCCACCATAGATTGTATTACTCCTTCATATGTGCCTCTGAAGCCTTTTGAAAAGAATTGTCAAAATATTACTGTGGAGGTTGAAGAGTTTGTTCCAGAAATGACAAAATACTGTTATCCATTCACTATTTACAAAAACCATCTGTATGTCTATCCCTTGCAATTAAAATATGACGGCCAGAAATCATTTGCCAAGGTAAGGAAGCTATACATTCTTGGAGCATGTAATGCTCTTTAGCATCTGCTCACTGTGAGACTCAATTTTGCCTGATTGATGCTTTTAGGCTAGGAACATTGCCGTCTGTGTGGAATTCCGGGATTCTGATGAGAGTGATGCATCTGCGCTAAAGGTTGGTTTCTGGTGTATTTTGGGAAGAGATCAGAGAGATGAAAATTTTAGTACTTGATGGAGTCATGCTTTAAGGTTAATGTCTTTAAATTGCAACAAGAAAATGTGTTAGAGTGACAAAGGTAATGTTTCATTTCCTATTATTACATGTGAATGAAAGGGTTCCTTTAAATGATCTATATTACAAAGCTGGGATGATGGGTAAATTGGGGATAGGGATGGTTGTCTATGTGGTGGTCCTGCTCTGTAGTAGAGTACTTGCCTAGCATGCACAAGGTCCTGGGTTCCATCTTGAGAAGGGGAAAGTGGATACGGTTTCCTTATTCTGTTTTGGCATTTGCTCCACTTGACTTTGCGTTGCTCGAAGGCCCAACTCCAAGGTCATGTTTTATGACTGGATAGTTTATAATGTTCCCTTCAGGGGACCTTATAATATTACTATTAGGAGACTTTAAACTCCTTTCCCTTTGAAGCCCGAACAGGCTTTTTGAGATGACAAAAGGACGGCATGACTTCTGCTCTATGGCTAGCCAAACAGTGCCTCTAAATAGCTCTGTGATTGCTACAAGGCAGAGTCTCAGGAGAATGCAGTGCAGCCACAAATACCTACCATGGTGCAGTGCCTTTATGGCTTCATTATAAACCTTTACTCTTAATCCCATTGATCAGAAGCCCCAAACCATGCAACCATTACAAAGTATGTATCTGGTTCCTTGCTTCTAACCTGAATCTAAATCAGCCAAATGGATGAGAACGATACCTATGTACTCCCAACTAAAATGTTGAATATTGCATTGCCCCAATGTTCCCCAATTGTTCCCAAAGAGAACATTAAATTAAATTAAGGATTAGCTGACTCAAATGCAGTGGTGTTTTTCTCCCTCTTGTCTCTTCAGTAGAGATGCGAATAGCCAATTCTCTCTCCTGCCTACAGTATCCTTTGATATAGTTTAGAAACCCTTAGGTGACTTCTCAGCAGTTCTTGAAAAAAAAATCCTTGATAGCTGTATTTCAGGAGAATTGACCGTGTACTTGTGGAGTCTCAATTTCATGTCGTAGCTGGCCTAGAGGCTCAATCCACAGGAGGAGAGAAGCAGTTAGTGACTTGGCATGCTGCCTCTATATTCATCCTTGAGCTTATTGGGCCAATGGAAGTAAAAGAAAATCAGGTTAGTCCTGAAATGGGAGCATTCCAAGCAACCATAGAAAGTCTTATGTCTAATGCCCGAGAAGAAATGATTTTGAAAAAAACGTGTACCTTAAAAAGTGTCACATTATAACAGGTAAAGAGAAGCTGGGCATACCTTTAATTCCAGCACTTGAAAGGCATAGGCCAGGATGCATGCAGATATCTGTGAGTTGTTGAGGAGCCTGGTCTGCATAGTAAGTTCCAGGCCAACCAGGGCTCCATAGTAAAACCTAGCTTCAAACAAACAAACAAAGCTTAAAACGTAAGAGAACAGTGAGCTTGTCTGTCTGCAGCTTAATGGACATTTGATTTTTTAAAAAAGTTTTAGGTTGCTGTTGTTTTTTTTTAAACATCTTTAAATAAACACTGAACAAGAAACATTCAAAAAGAAAAACCTTGTTCACTAAGGTTCACCTGTCATATCAAGCTCTCCACATGAAGAGCCAGAAGGTTATAGAGAGGAGTTGTCCCCTAATAGAGAAGATATTATATAGCATTCCACTGTTAGCTAGTAGGGAGTGTATTTCTTCCATGGCCACAAGTTGGAAAGTGTTTTATGGCTGAGCGAGGCACTGTCTGGCGTGGTATCTGGAGTGACTGCATAAATGCTTGGGCACTTCCAGGCTCAGGAGGGCAGCTGATGGGATTTGGCCCCGCCCCTACTCACACTGCCTTTAGAGGTATGTGGTTCTATAGCACCTTGTTTAAAGAACTAGGTTTGGAGTGGTGATTCTGTTTCCTTCTTTTGCAGTGCATTTATGGCAAACCCGCAGGGTCTGTTTTTACCACAAATGCATATGCTGTGGTCTCACATCACAACCAAAATCCGGAGTTCTATGATGAGGTAAAGACCTATGATTTCAGTGATTACAAAAGGCCATGCTTGCTAATTCCATTCATTCATTCATTCATTCATTCACTCACTCATTTGTTCATGTATGTATGTATGTGTGTATGTATGTATTTATTTAAAATTTCAAACCACTCATCTGAATGTTTTGTTCCATTAACATTGAAAATGTCACATCAAAAGGAGGTGTTTATGCCTTCATGGTGTCCTATGATGACAGTAAGAGATTTAGTCACAATTTTAAAGGCTTCCCTGAGTTAAGATAGTACACAAATCACAAACAGGGACTCTGGGCCTGCACACTTTCATCAGACTGGCTCTGTTTGAATGAGGGAGTCACTTTCTCTTCTGGGCTCTCTCCCATTTCCTCAGCATTTAAATAAGAAGTCCAGATCGAGGCTTGGTGGTGTAGACCTACAACCCTGGCTATTCTGGAGTAGTGAAAGTTCAAGACTTCATGAGGATGTATCTCAGAATGAACATTAAAAGTTCAGTGTAAGCCAAGCATGGTTACTTGCCCGTGATCCCAACATTTGATTGGAAGGCTGAAGCGGAAGTTCAGGATCATTCTCAGTGACATAGCCAGCTTGAGGCTAGCTTGGGCTATATGAAAATGTAGCTCAAAAAACTTACTGAAAAGAGGTGAAGTTCTCAGGTAGAGAACTTGCCTAGTATACACGAGGCCCTGCGTTCAAACCCCGGGATTGGAAATTAGCTAATGAATGAACTACATAAATGTGGGTGTAGGCTATGAAACTAGAAAAGAGCTTACCGGGAGAGAGGAAGAGGTGTTGAGGAAGAGGAAAGAGGGGAGGGGCAATAGAGAATATCTACGAAGGAAGTAGAAATGAGGCCAGGGGGATAGGGCTGAGGGAGGCAAGAGAGGAGCAACAGGGACAAGGTGGGGGTGGGGGACCTATAGAAAATGCCACATTGAAACTTAATACCTCAAGTGCTCATTTCAAAACAAAGTTAAATAAGTAAATAAATCAAACTAACTAAATCCAAAATAGCTTTTCTGAAGACACACCCAGTTCTCTTCTCATACTGTTTTTGAGTGGTAAGTGGCAGCTTGCCTATAAATGGAGCACTAGAGGGGGAGCTCTGCACAACTGAGTGTCACAGTCCCACTGGCTGCCCTGCCCACCTCACTGGAATGGATATAATGGGGAGTGCTGTGCCATCCTCTTCTGTTCTCTCTGGCTCTTTCTTGCTGCTTCTCTATCTCTGTATCTCTTCGTATTGCCCAGTATACCTCTGTCACACCTCTTCTGGCTTCTGTATATTTGCTTATCCAAATTTTCAGGCTGCTTTTGATTCCTAGTCTTTGCATGTGGCCTGAATGGATATCCTGGGCCAGATGCTCCACTGGTTCTGCCTAAAGTCTCCATTCTTGGCTTAGTCTGAAACCACCTGCCCCCTGCTGTCAGGATTTTTCCTGATCCACCTGCTCTTGTATGGACCCTCATGTCCCAGCTTTGGGCCCCACTCATTCTTTGCTCAATGCACTTCCCCTGGTTTCTTTGAGGCTAGGGGAGGAAGCAGTTTTGCTACCCAGGGGAGAGTATGTCCATGTTTATGTGCAGTAGAGCATTAGATGCCCAGATGGTCTGGATGCTGTGAATAGGCATGTTCTGTAATGAAATATACCTATAACAGACGGTGATGACAGTACTGCCAACCATGCCTTGCATGTACTATAATTGGACCAAATGTCCATCGACATACTGTTTCTTATATGCCTCTCTATAGCCATTATCAACTAGTGCACAGAACATATGCTATTTTTAGAGTGTCTAAAATAATAGACTTTTTTTATTCATTCACTATATATTGATGAGGCAAAACAGAGAAAATAGTTATTTTCATCTATCTGAATGGCTATGGGCATGTTATCAAATCATTTACATCTTTAATTTGTCTCTTACCTGCTAATAGGAAAGATAAGCATGTAATTGGTTTATAATTAGGAAATCTCTTGATCATTTTTTGTAAGCATCTTTTGAATTTAACTTTTTGAGTCATGTGTGACATCTTTTTGTCTGTTCAAAAATAAAACTACCTTTTTTTTCCCAAGAGAAATTTTTATGAACTTTGGTTTGTGGGTAGCATAAAGCCCTGGTGAGTATTTACATATTATTTGTAATAAGAGCTCATTTATTTTTCTATGCACACAGGAACAACCACTTAGGTAAATTCAGTGCTCCTTTTAAATGAATCACAATGGGCCATGTCATACCTGGGCTTGAGGCTATGGGTTTTAATCGAGTGTTTTAGAAAACCCTGCTATGAAGTTGAAGCTGGGAGAATCCATTGAGTTATACAGAAAGAAGAATTAAATCAGCAAAAGTATTAAAGTCTACAACTCAGGAGAATAGTGCTGTCAAACTGAAGCTGACCAGAAAAATATTCCAAGTACATTGAAATGAAATCCACTCTTTGGCTACGTGGCTTATCCTTTGGGGAGAATTATGGAAGTGGATGGTGAAACTGAGCTACATATTTGACAGTCCAGCCTGACAGCTCAAACAAAGCAGAGCAAAATACTGTATGCAATTTCTCTTCCATTTCAGGTTAAAATCGAACTTCCCATTCACCTGCATCAGAAACATCACTTGCTTTTTACATTTTATCATGTAAGTTGTGAAATCAATACAAAAGGAACAACCAAAAAACAGGACACAGTGGAGACTCCAGGTATGCGTGCTACTTATTTATTTGTTTGATTGTTGTGGTGTTGGGGATCCTACCCGGGGTCATCCATAAATGCTTTCTCTGGGATGTGACATCTTTTCATCAGATTGTTGACTACTTCACCCCTTGGCCAAAAATTGTATTTCTGAGTTACACAGTCCATTGTTAAGCCGAGCACATTGGTGTACATCTGCAGTTTCGACTACTCTAGAGGCTAAGAGAGGAAGATTACTAGAACCCAGGAGTTCAAGGCCAGCCTGGGCAGCTTCATCTGAAAACAGTTCATTGACAAAAGACAAATTATATGTTGATTTTTTTTCCTTCCACGTGTATCAAAGATCTTTGTGCAAATGCTCATCAACACAGCCAAACTACTTTAAGCAACATAAAGTAGTAATGCTATTCTCGGGAAGAGAACCCTATTACAATACAGTGTTGTTATTTCTTTTATGGAGAATTGCCTAGCAATTCCAGTTCCGCTTTTTGAGGAAGAGAAAAATAAGCCCAGATCCAGGGGCATCTGTGAGCTGGAGGGAGACTAGGGACTGCCTGTTGCTAATGAGAACAGATTTAATGACAGCGAATAGCTTTGGCAGTGAGGCATCAGTTCTGGTCCTGTGTCATGAAGGCTTTAAATAAACCAGTGGTAGACAGCTTTAGGAGAACATCCAAGGACTGGGAGCATAGCCTGTGTCACTGTCACTTTATGAGTGTCAGCATGCCTCAGGATGTAGTCATCCAGCAAATATTTTTGGATATTGTTTTTCTGTGGAGATGCTGTGGAGAATGTAGTAAAACTTCCAATATAGAGCTTGCCTTAGAGTTTCTGTTGCTGTGATAAAATACCACGACCACAAAAGCAACTTGAGGAGGAAACGGTTTATTTCAGTTTGCAGCTTGTAGTCCATTGTGAAGGGATGTCATGGTAAGAACTCGGAGCAGGAACCTGGAGGTGGGAACTGAAACAGAGACCACAGAGAGGTGCTGCTTACTAGCTTGCTCCTTATGGCTTGCTCAGCCTGCTCTCTTACAGAACTCAGGACCACCTGCACAGGAATGGCAGTGGGCTGGACACTCCCCTATCAATCATTAATCAAGAAAATGCCTAATGGACTTGCCTGTAGGTCAGTCTTACTGAGGCATTTTCACAACTGAAGGTCCTTCCCTGCTCCCTGCCCCCAGATCTCTATCTTATGTCAAGTTGACAGAAAACCAGACCAGGCCAAAGCTCATCTTCATTGAGCACATGATCTGGCTAATGACATGGGTCCTATGTAGACAGTTCTAATTTAAGATCGATGATAGTGAGCAACGAGAAAGTCATGATCTGTGAACAAGGAAGAGTGAGTGGCTCGGCTACTGGAAGGACAAGTGGCTGTGACTCAGGGAAGGCTTTCAGGACATGGTATCTGAATGAAGTCTTAAAGGATGGGATTGAGGCCTGGCACAGTGGCACACACCTGTAATCCAGCACTCTGGGAGGCAGAGGCAGGCACATCTCTGTGTGTTCAAGGCCAGCCTAGTCTACAGAGTAACCCTGTCTCAAAAACCAAATAAACAAACAAACAAAAAAGGATGGGATTGTGCTTGGTAATGCTGTGACAGCAGGAAGGTGGGGCATTCTGGGATGAAGAAACAGCTTTTATGGAGTCGGGTATACATAGTTGTACATAGTAGACATACCTAGAAGTCCAGGGAGCTGTGTGGGACGCACAGGATGTCAGATTGAGAAGCATTTGAGTACCAGGCTGTACATTTGACTTTCTTTTATTAGCAGTGTGGGACTATTGCAATGCCATTAGCACCAGTATCAGCTGTTTTGGAGGAAAATGGGCCAGGAAGCTAAGTGAAGGACAGTGTTAGAGCAGGAAGAAGGAAGAAGAACAGAAGGACACCAGTTGGGGAACCTATTTAAAACATTGTATAAAGAGGAGGGCATGCTATGACCATTTCAGAAAAGAAGAATAAAAAAGAATTACAAAAAAAAAAAAAAAAAAAAAAAAAACGGCAAATCCAAGTGTGGAGGCTCACATCTGTAATTGCAGCACTCAGATGTCTGAGGCAGAAGGATTGGCATGAGCTTAATGCTAGCCTGTGCTATAGTGTGATCCTGTCTTTAAAAAAAAAAAAAGAAAAAAGGAAAAGTGTAAGGCTTAAATCTTTTCAGTTAAAACCCTCTGTGGAGCCAGGTGCAGTGGCGCATGCCTGTGATCCCTGTGTAAGACTCTGTGAGGGTCCTAGAAATCTACAAGTAGAACAATATGATAGGCAGATTTGGGCCCAGGGGTCCCGCTCAAACTAAGGCACCAGCCAAGGACAATACAGGAGGTAAACTTTAAACCCCTTCCCAGATCTAGCCAATGGTCAGAATATTCTCCACAGTTGAGTGGAGAGCGTGATATGACTTTCTCACGTACTCTGGTGCCTCACATTTGACCATGTCCCCTAGAGGGGGAGACCTGGTGGCACTCAGAGGAAGGACAGCAGGTAGCCAAGAAGAGACTTGATACCCTATGAGAATATACAGGAGGAGGTAATCCCCCTCAGGAACAGTCATAGGGGAGGGGAATAATGGGAAAATGGGGGGGGAGGAATGGGAGGATACAAGGGATGGGATAAACATTGAGTTGTAACAAGAATAAATTAATAAAAAATAAATAAATCTTTAAAAAAAAAAAACGACTGAGACCTCTAGAGAGACCTCTAGTCTATTCCTGGAGTCCCTACTGAGAGAGTCTTTTGTCGATGCAAACGCATAGGAATTTGTTGACCGGGTCTGCCAACTCTTTCGAGTTGGAGACCCTAAGAAGCAGAGGCATGGGCCTTTTATAGGTTTTAGACAAAGAAATGAATTTTACAGTATGTGATTAGTTGAAGCAGTACAGGGGCGTTAGGAACTTTCTTAGTTGGGACGGGTAAGTACATTCAAGTGGAAATTTTAAGCATAAGCTGTAACACAAACTTGTTGTCTTTGAGTCAAGTTGGACTCTGCCACACACATAGTGATATCGCTGTCTGTCCTTGATTCAAGCTGGGCCCTATACAAGCTGGCTGTCCTTGGTTCAAGCTGGACTTTTTAAGCAGAGGAGATTTACAGACTCTGGCCTTAATGGGGGTCCTTAAGGAAGGACTGGGTAGGCTAGCTTTTACATTTTCCCAGACTTTGGCCTTAATGGGGGTCCTTAAGAAGGGTAGGCTGTTTCCTTCACCAGCACTCAGGGAGGCAGAGGCAGGCAGATCTCTGTGAGTTCGAGGCTAATCTGTTCTACAGAGTGAGTCCAAGACAGCCCAGGATAACACAGAGAAACCCTGTCTTGAACCCCCCCCCCAACTCCTCTCCAAGTCCTGAGAGTTCCTTATGAAAATAGTCAACCATCTGTGGATTACAAGCATTATTTTGTATGCGTTTGTGTTTATGTTCATTGTGTGTATGAATGTATACATGCACGAGCAGGCCGCAAGACACTCTCCAGTGTCTTTCCTTAGGTACCACCCAGTCTTTTATTGAGACAGAGTCTGTCACTGACTTGGAACCTGGCAAGTAGGCTAGGCTAGCTGCCCAGCAAGCCCTAGGGAGCCACCTGTTCCCACCACTGCCCTGAGCTGGGAATTGGACATCCTCATACTTGGGTTTTGTAAAGGTTGGTGCTAAGGATTGAACTCATGACCCCATGCTTGAGTGGCATGCACTTTACCAACTGCCTGTTTCCCCCAGTCCCTGTAAATGCCATTCTTAAAAATTGCATCTGGGCCTGGTGGCATATGCTTTTAGTCCCAACACTTGGGAGGCAGGGGCAGGTGGATTTCTGTTGTTTTGAGGCCAGTTTGGTCTACATAGCTAGTTTCAGGCCAACAAGAGTTACATAGAGAGACTCTGAACTACCCCCACCCCTCAAAAATGCCTTGCTATTAAATGCATATAGGCTCTCCCCCTTGTTTTTGTCCCCTAATCAGTGGACTAAAACAAATAGCATTTATATTGCAGAAGATATTATATATAATAAAAGAATCCTTTAAAATATACAGAAGGGTATATGTAGGGTACATATAAATATTTCATTTTATATAGGTAGATTAAGCATGCACAACTTTTAGTGTCCCTGGGATGATCTTTGACCAATCTCCTATAGATTCCCAGGGATGTCTGTATATTGTACCTGGCAAGTGGCTGACTAACAGATGGATGATTCAGAGTAAACGCTGATGTTTCAAAATTAGGCGATTGCAGAGAAAAGGCACACGAGCATGTGGCAGGTTCAGGACTGATGTATTTGGGGCTACCAATAAGCGGAGGGGCTGAATATATTATGGAGTCTCATTGCAACTGCAGTTAGTTTAGAGCAGGAGCCTGGAGAGGTGAGATGAAAGCAGACACAAGTCTAAGCGACACATGCAAGCACTCTCCTCCTGAGTGACAAAGTGCGGTTTCCTCCTCCAAAGTTTAGACAGAGACAGCAATGGGCAAGATGGTCCGCCAAGCATGAGGTGGGGGTTCTTTATGTCACTCATCAATTTTAACTGTCCGCCTTGAAGTGGCTTCTTGCCTTTGAGCCAGATGGCATGCTTGATAGCGTACCTTTACAGCCTCCAAGGGCTGTCTATGACTCTTATCAATGGGAAACACTTGGCCGGGCTCTGATGCCTCACAGTACAAAACTGTCACCTGAGCAACTCCTGTGCAGACAGAAAGTAGATTGATAGGTTTTAGGGGCAGGGAGAAAAGGAAGTGACTTGCTAAGGTCGGTCGAGTTTCTTTTTGGAGTGATGACAATTTTCTCTAATTTCTGTTAATGGAGCAACTGCAAACACACACACACACACACACACACACACACACACACACACACACAGTGTATAGATTATACCTCAAAAAATCCATAAAGAGAAGTATTTCTAAAATAAGAAATATGTTTTCCTAGTTTCTACTTTGAAAGCCTCCTGTCCCCCATTGGTCAAATTTTCAGTTTCACTGCATCAACAGCGTCATTTCTTTCTCTCTTTTTTCTTCTCTCTTTGAGATCATAATTACACCATTTTCCCCTTCCATTCCTTCCCTCCAAATCTTCCTGTATACCCTTCTGTGCTTTCTTTCAAATTCATGGCCTCTTTTTTCCTTTTGTTATTACATGCATATATGTCTATGAATATGCATTCCTAAATTTAACCCGCTCGGTCTGTATAACGTTACTTGTATGTATATACCTCCAGGGCTGACCCATTTCGTGTTTGATATCCAATTGGTGTGCTTTCCCTGGGGAAGACTTTCTTCTACTCTCAGCATTCCTTAATTGCTGTAGCTCTTTGTGTAGGACGGAGGCCTCTTGGGCTTCCTGACACTGTTGTTCCTCATAGTGCTTCTGCACACATCAGTTGGCTGCTTTTTCTGAGAGCAGAGGTCTGGGGGAAGCAATTTTGAAGTTGCCCCAGAGAAGATGCTCTTTGGACATGATACAGCATCTGTGAAGGCCATGTTTTGGTTGTCTTTTAAGGGTAAACATATTTGCCAAATTAAACATATACATAAAAACATTGTAACCAGATTTGTGTTGACTTCTATGTTTCACAGTATAAACACACACAGGCATATACGTGCATAGGCACTCATGCAGAGAATTTTAAAGACTTGGAAAGCAGTGGATTTGCAAAATGCCCTTCTCATCTGCCAGAAGTCCATCAAGAGCAAGTTTGGATTTTTTATTCTTTTATCTTTTTTTTTTTTTTTTTTTTACAGCTGAGTTATAAACACTCAAAAGTCCAGAGTAATCTTTATAATTTTAAGACTGACACTATACAGCTTGAGCAACACAGATGGCTCTGCTTAGCATAGCAAAACATAATACGTTTTCTAATAGAAAGCCAAGATTTCCCCTTTGGGGGTAGAAGTGTTAAGAAATGTAGAGGTGGCAGGAGATCTCTTAGTGGACTGAAGTCTTAAACACTGTAGCCCAGCTGCATTCTCCCCCCATTCCTCCTCTACCTCCAGTCAGGAAAACGCTGCCTGTCTAAATGATTGACACTTTTACTACCTTGTATCAAATGTAGACTGCAATCTTGACTTATTACCTTAATTTTCCATACTACCACATATCCCAGGATTACTGTCAGAAGTTTTGGAACACACTGCTGTCTGAGATGCTGTCAACCATGAGACGTTAAACTCTGAGTAGACGGATGGATAAGAAAGATGTGAACCTTCTAAAACATACCCAAACAGCCCTCGATGGTGATATCGAGGCACATTTTAAACATTTCAGTATTTTTTTCATGTATTATCTTAAACCAGCTCCTCAATTCTTTTAACTGAAAAGGCTATGTTGCTCCCATTTTTATTGCCAAAGATAACAGAGCCAATAACTTTGAGTGGACAAGCTGGGAGTAGGAAATGATCCTAATGCCTTCTTCCTTCTCTGTGCCGCAGTTGCCTGGCACCTGGGTTCCCACATACAGATCCCCGGGAGCATCACCATCCCGCCCCCTCCCCCAGCGTGCAGACATTTGTGTAGCTAATTGTATTTGTGATTTCACTTCTTATGGTTGCTTATTGTTTTGGCAGTTGGATTCGCCTGGGTACCATTGCTGAAGGATGGAAGAGTCTTCACACTTGAACAGCAGCTGCCAGTCTCTGCCAATCTTCCCCCAGGCTACCTGAATGTGACTGATGCAGAATCAAGAAGGGTAGGGGGCCATCCATGTTTGCGGAAGTGATAGTGTTTTATATTTAAGAGTAGAATTCTGTTGGTGTAGTTTGGGGCAGAAATCGTTAAAGTATGGCCTGCAGGCTGCTCCTCCTTTACAGTCAAGTGAGGCAGGGAATTTTCTGTTCTGTGTTTACCACTGATGGTTTCACTAACTTGTAAAAACTGGATTTTGGGCATGAAGTGTAAAACTCATCTATTTTAGTAATTCATTTTGTGGTAATGTGTATAACTCTAAAGAGGATTGGAAGTCTTAAAATTATTTAGGACACATTTATTCTAAATGGCACATCTTTTCTCCAGTACTTCTTTTGGGCCAGCCTAATACCTTCCTTTCTGAAATCTTTTAAAATGCACTGATGTTATTGTAGCTTCTTCATGTATCACTTGCTGAAATAGAGATGCTCATGGCCATGTTTTATGTGCAGCAATCAAATGCGGATATCAAGTGGGTGGATGGTGCAAAGCCTTTGTTGAAGATTAAGAGCCACTTGGAATCAACCATTTATACACAGGTAAGTGGCAGCACCTTCATTTCTCAATCTGAATGGTGGAATATGTTTCCTCATGAAACTGGACTGTTTTTAATTTCCTGCTCACTCGGAGAAATTAGACTCTAAAAGGCACATAGAGGCTATCATGACCATTTGAAACACCAAAAATCTAAGGCTAAGCCAGGACAGGTAGCTTCCTCAAGGGCCCCAAATAATAATTGGGAGTGCCAGTTCAAAATAAATATCTCATTTGTCTACCTTCTGATGTGGCCCACGCCATCCACAGAGTCAACCTGAACAGACTTCATGTGGGACAAATGAACTCCCCAGCAGAGTGTCATGGTAACGTTGGATACTGAATACCAGAAATGATTCATCTCAGACCTTCCTGAGGCTGCATTTTCTTCAGCTGTCATTTCAGACCTCTGTTCCTGCTTATTTCATTAAGATAGAGAAGCAACTCAATTTGATAGAGTACACTAGTTTTTTTTTTTAAGGCTTCAATAGGTGCTTTCCTGGCTGGGCAACTTCCTGCGTGCTCAGGCAAACACCATGCTTGCCTGGTTATGGTGCTTTATATGATGGTCCCGAGGTCACTGGGTGCCTAAGTTGGTAGAGATGGCTACGGGGTCTGGGTGTTCGAATACCCGGCTAGAGAGACCTTCATGATGTCAGATCAGGGAGAGCTGGAAAGCTGGAAAGCGTATGCTTGAGGATAATGACTCAAATGTCAGATGGCCGTTTTCCCTCTCTGTTCCAGGATCTGCATGTGCACAAATTCTTCCATCACTGCCAGCTAATTCAGTCAGGCTCCAAGGAAGTTCCAGGGGAGCTCATTAAATATTTAAAGGTAAATAAACAGCAGCTTTCTGCAAAAGATTCATTTCTCGTGCCTTTCTGCGGCTGCATTTTTGATGTGGAAACAAAGGAACCAGCCAAACAGTTGAAAATTCTTTGGGCCTGAGGAGGACACTTTCTCTTTTGTCCTTTTCCATCAAGTGTCTGTTTAGGGAGAAAAATGCTATAGCCAAAATTTGGCTCAGTGGTTTAGACACCTCATGATTTGAGTCGCATAAATGGCTTTTGGGGTCTTTGCTCATCCTGCTAACTACTACTAAAAAGGAGAACATGCTGTTGTGTCGGGGGGGGGGGGGGCCGGGGGTGAGAAGGGGGGCGGAGGGGAGGTGGGAGGCCAGAAAGAATGAAAACACTTTTCCTTATCATAAAGTGTGGAATGTCCCTGCGCGCATTGGTGGGAGACTATTGTACAGGCCTACTAAAGATACAAACACTGTTTACACATGGCACGGAGGAGTCTTTAAAGATACCATACTGTAGCAGAGTGTAATGGTAGGCTTATTCCCTGGGGGTTGGGACTGTGGTGCACTTCCTAGGCCCCGGCTGGCAGCACTTATTTCATTCATTACTTCCTTAGTAGGTTAGCTGTGGCAAATCTGAGGCATCTTGCTTTGAAGACTCCACAAGATTGCCCTTTACTCATAGGCTTTGCCCAGCAGTGGTCTCGGGAAACCCTTTTCTTTCAGAGAGATGGTATGGCGCGAGATCAAGCTTCCGGGTCAGGAATCAGAAGCTGATTCTGGGTCACAGATCTGTTGTTTACTAGATCTGTGATTAACCTTTACAAAGTCAGGGACCGTCTCTTAGCTGTCACATTGGGATAAGAGTAATGTCCATTGCTTGTGAGGCTTAAGTAAGACAGCTCATCTGCTGGGCCGTAATTGTTCATGACAGGCTGCTTCTGGAGGGCTTCCTGGGATGCCCACAGCAGGGGTCTAAGCAAAGAAAACAGTATCTCTTATCAAGGAGCTTCCCCTGTTGTGGAGGGAATGAGCATAGAAAGAAGCAAGTGGAGATGTCACATCAGGTGATGATAGAGCCTAGAGAGCCGTGGTTCTCCACTTGTGGGTCGCGACCCCTTCGGGGTTGCATGTCGGATGTCCCGCATATTAGATACTTACATTACAATTCGTAACAGTGCAACATCACAGTTATGCAGTAGCAGCAACAATCATTTTATGGTTGGGAGGGGGCTCACCCCAACACGAGGAACTGTATGAAATGGCTACAAGCATTTAGGAAAGTTGACAAACACTGCTATAATAAAACAAGGCTTGTGGCGGACTTTCTGTCTTACGGAGGCCAGAGATGATGATGCCTCTGGCAATGTACTATTTAAGCAACAGCTTAAGAGTCGATGGCATCCAAGTTCCTGGCTGGGGCAGAGCTGAGAACAGCCAGTACAGAGACCCTGAGGAGCTTGGCTTGGTGTATTGTGGAGCAGGAAGCAGTATAGTATGGCTGATGCGCGGGGTGGTAAGCCTCAAGGAGCTGGGGAGCCTGAGGCTGTAGTGATGGGGGTTATCATTCTGCAAGTCAGATAGGAAGCCTTGCAGGAGTTAGACGAAAGTGTGATTTGCTTTTGATTCTTTTGCTGCTGTTGTATTGAGAATGGAACCCAAGACCTCACACATGGCAGGTACTTCAACACCCTCTACCATGCACCTAGAGCCTCACCTTTTGGTGCTTTGTATACGTGTGCGTGTTCATATGTGTGTGGGCACCTGTGTGTGTAAGCGTGTGCATGCACGTGAAGGCCAGAGGTCAGTCTTGTATTCTGGTTCTCAGGAGCTGTCTAGCTTGTTTTTTAAGACAGACTCTTCTCACTGGCCTTGAGCTCATCAAATAAACTAGGTAGGCTGCCTTGTCCCTCCCAGTGGAATTACATGCAGGCAACACCGTGCCCAGAAGTTTAATCTCATTGCTGGTCTTCATACTTGGCTGGCAAGTAATTTACCTCCTGAGCTCTCTCTCAGATGTGTACTTTAGTTTTTAATTTCAAGGCCTTTTTTGCTAAGTTGCCCAGGATGGTCTGTAAATCACTATGTAGCCCAAGTAGGCCTTGACCTGCCAATACCCCTCCCTTATCTTCCCAGACTGGACTAACCTGGGGTGAACAGAGCTACCAGGTCAGGCATAACTTTAGTTTTATAGTACTATTCTCCCTGCCGCGTAAAAAATGCTCAATTTTTGTTCCAGAGACACACTCAATCAGTGGTGGCTCTCAGCCTTGGTTAGCATTAAGAAGTATAGTAGTCATGTAACTTTCAAATCCAGGTGTTAGTACTATCTAGGAAGACTCCAGCTATATTGATGGATGTGTTATCCGTTAAGGTCATTGCTTTCCCTTCTGGAGGGAACCTTGTGAGAATTCTCACAAAGTGGTATGAGGTACATCATTTTCAAAGACTGGTATTCTTCAAAGGGAACACAATGTACACTGGATTTGTTTTTAAGGGTGTGGAATGTCTGATATTTATATAATGCACACACGCCCTCTAGTGGCAGTAAGTGGAATGGCATGTGATTGCAGAAACTGCAGAAAGGGTGTGCAAAAGTTTTTGAGGATGAGAAAACAGAAGTCTAAGTAGAGGTGATTTGCCTGTAGTGGTTGGTAGCCAAGCCGAGTCTGTGACACAGCTCCTATCTCCTAGTCCTATGAACGTCCCAGCAAACCTTTATACCCGTTGTTCCTGTAAATGGCAGTTTCATGAATTCATTTATTTGCTGAATTTTGTTATGCACTTAGTAGCTTTGTGCGTGCTAAAGGGCTTGCAGCGAAGAATGACTTAGAAATGTCAGTAAACATACTACAGCCTAACCAAAGACACATCAAAATTAAGTTAGCTACTTCTTCCTAATACAGAGGACTGTTGAAAGACACAGGTGACTGAATGTTAGATGCTTAACGTGGAATTAGAGGTATTAAAGATTCATATCATTGAGACATATAGAGCGGGGACTCCGATTTTGCCTTGCCTTCTGTGACTTTATTTATTTATTCAGCCATTCACCAAAAACTTATTAAGCATTTTCTGTGGGCAAGGCATTGTCCTGAGTCTTGGGAGTGTAGCCGGGAGAATGTAGACAGACCTAGTTTTGTTGAGGTAGGGAGATTATAACTAAACTATAGAAACCATGAGTGCCATGAAAAAAAGAAGAGATTAACGGGAACACGGGTGACCAGAAGGACATTCTAGGTAGAGTTGTCAGGGAAGGCCTGTCTGTGGAAAAGTCAACTTCAGGCCAAAGAGAACCCGAAAGCAAAGCAGACAACCACACGTAGGTGACGATGACAGACTCTTACGGCAGGTGTGCATACCCTATACTGGTTTGTTTGCAGGAAAGCAAAAGGACAAGCTAGCTGGAACACAGGGAACAGCTAGTGGGGAGTGAGGCTGCTGGGAGCTGAGCCTGCAGAGTGTCCTGAGCATGGAGGACCCTTGATGGCCTTGGTGGTGGTTTGGTTTGGTTGGGTTTTCACAAAGGAAAGGTGGCATAATCCAATGTGCATTTCAAAAAGGACCCCCTGGCTGCTGTTGAGAATCAAGTATAGAAGAGCTAGCTAGTGGTAGCAAGGAGCTCCAGTCTGCATGAAGTGCTTATTTCCCTGTCCGCTTAGTCCACAGTTTCTACCACCTCGCAGCCCGCTCGCCACGTCTTTCGCACATGGCGTCCATGTGCCTGTCCTACTATTTGCTGTTTGTACTGCAATGACTCAGTTCCGTGTCTTTGCCCCTTTAGACCCTGAACTGCTTCACAGTAGGAGCCGGGTTCAGATTGTTTGTTTGCTCTCCACTGTTTGGCTATTGGAAGCACACCCAGTGAGTGAGACACTGCAGTGGCTTCGCTGAAATGAGGGTTTGAATTCGCCTCAGATGACTAATTGGGATTTGGCTAAAAGCTGTAACCAGAAAGGAAGGAACAAAGGGAAGAAGGCATATGATACATTTAAAGAGCAGTGGTGATGCTAGTTTGGCTTTCTGAAGAATAGTAATCAGTTTCAAGATTCAAAATGTAGGCTAGGTCTTCAATTCGCTCAACTTAACTCCACAGATGAGGATAGCTCAAGCTCTGCCCTGCTGGCATTTAGGGGAAGAGAGTTCGTTGTTGTAGGATGTTTAGCAGAACATTAGACCTCTACCCAGAAGGTACCAGTCGCGCTGCCTGTACACAGCAAAGTTGTGATAGCCAAAAATAACCCCAGACATTGCTAAGGTTCCCATGGATGACTCCTGAATGAGAACCACTGCTCACAGTAACAGGAAGCCACCACAGACATCTAGCTGGCTGAAGATATGCATCAGCAGGAGAGTGCTTACCTAGAATGTGGGAAATTGTCACATCTTAAGCAGCAATTGAAAAGAAGAAAGAAAGGAAAAAAAAACCATTTTGGTAGACCGGAGTCTAGTGTAATCAGTATCTGAGAGGGGTGGACAAGCCATTTGGAAATATGTGCTGGATACACTGAGAATGAGGAGAAAGTGTAGATGTTCTAGAAAAATGTCAAGGGGGTATCCGGGAAAGGGGCAGTGGCAGAGACAATTGAGGAGAGAGTGCACAGGAAAGAAAACCATGGAAGGACACTCCCTATGTTTCTGGAGCTTGCCAGCCTACCCTGGGAACCTGCTGGAAGAGAAGCTACACAGAATCCTAAATTTCTTGTCGGGATAAATGAGATAAAATGATGGAGTTCTGGAAGTGTGTGTGTGTGTGTGTGTGTGTGTGTGTGTGTGTGTGTGTGTGTGTGTGTGTGTGTGTGTGTGTGTGTGTGTGTGTGTGTGTGTGTGTGTTGCAAAGACTTGGCTTGTCCACCATTGTGTTTCTTATAGCACTACACATAGAACTGATGTGAACAATTCTGGGCAAAGTTGGATTTTCTTTTTTCTTGGCTGATGGAGAGATGGAGTGAGTGAAAGTGGAAAGAAGAAAGAAATGTAGCAGATAGCAATGTAACGTTTCTATGTAAAGTGCTATATAATACACAACACTTCAAGTGGATGATTGTAACTGCCATTATTAGAAGTGTGTGAGATTGTGAATGTTGGAGGACTGGCTAGATGGTAGTCGGTAAAGGTGGCAAGCCTGACTGGGTTTGATTTCTGGGACCCATATAATCAAAGAGAGAACCGACTCCTGTGCATTATCCTATGACCACACAATGCACTGTGGCACATAGGCTCCTACATGTGTGCCTACACATGCACACACACGTACAAAGTAAAATATCAAAATTTTAAAAGAATATTAAAACGCAAAATGATCTCACTTTAGTAGATGATGTGGGATAAAGTAGAGCAAACTTCACAGAGACATGTTCTGCGCTAAAGCTTATTTATGTAACTTCCCGCTAGGGTGGCTGGAGACTATGGTTATCTTAGAAAGCGTATACAATGTGTGGGGCTTGTGGGCAGATCTTTCCAACCTCCACCCATCACTGAGTACAGATTTACCAAAAGTTGCTTGTCTTCTCTTCAAAGCCCATAGATAAGTTGTACTTGCTGTCTTTAGTTTATATTGGCGTCAACTTAATTCGCAGAATCCAAGGAGCAAAATGACGGGTGGATTAAGTTATTAGCAAGTCCCCTGTCTCAGAAGGGCACGTTTCAGCAAGCATCTAGTCTAGTCAATATATCGCTCATTACTTAATTTTCTTATTGTTTCACATTTGCAAATTAGATCATATTTCTGTTTGTTTCCATAACTAATAATGACTTATTTTAGTGTTTGCATGCCATGGAGATCCAAGTCATGATACAGTTTCTACCTGTAATTCTTATGCAACTCTTCCGAGTTCTCACAAACATGACCCATGAAGATGACGTTCCCATCAACTGCACCATGTGAGTTTCGGTGTTATAACGAAAGAAGCTAATTGCTTCAGATCTTCTTTTTTTCATGGCTCTAATCTTCCCTCTTAGAACTGTGTTTGTGGTATTGCATTGGTTTGGGTATGATGTCCCATTGTCACTGGTCTGAAAGATATTTTTTTTAATTTTTCATTTGATTTCTTTCTTTACATTTTAAAAAGATTAACATTATTATAAACACTTGCAACTAAATTAAACAGCACACACCTAAATTAACTAGACCCAAAGTTCATACGTCTTGGGAAGCTTCTATGCGGCCAGAATAGGAATACAGAATGGAAGCTGTGGGGCTTCCCATTGGATTTTACACTTTCTCTATTTGTCATATTTTCATGCATGTAACCAAAGCCAAAAACTCCACGACAGAAAAGTAGAAAAACAGTTAGCTGTATATCCTCTTTCATAACATGTGTTTATTACCTGCATTCAGCCTTCCTAATCCTGTGATAGTCAGCCTCTCTTGTTCTTTCATACACGTTACACTGAGCTCACAGGCTTATTTGTTTACATATGTACACATGCTAGGGTCAACATATGGTAGAGACCACCTGAGTATTTTCTTTCTGAGATTGTGTGACCTCACTTAATGTTATACATTCTGAATCCATTCATTTTCCTGCAAGTTTATTTTTATTTCTATCTTTCTTTCTTCTTTTCTTTTTGACTGCTTGTTCAGAAGCATGGTGTTCACTTTCCACTGTTGTTTTTGTTTTCCACAGTTTCTTCTCTTGCCAATTTCTCATTTTACCATACTGTGGTTGAAAACTATACTGGGTATGGTTGCAATCTTCTTAAATCTTATTAAGAGTTTAAAAAATAGCCTAATATATGTTCTTTCCTGGAGAATATTTTGTGTGCACATAAGAATGTGTCTTCTTTTACTGTTGAATGGAATGTGTTCTATGCATATATTTCGTCTAAGTAGAATTCAAGTCAAATATTTGCTTCTTGACTTTATGTCTGGTTGACCCATACATTGTTGAAACCCTACACTATTCTTGCACTGTTGTTTACTGCCCCACGCCTATTTCTAAGACAAACAAATTTCAGTTGACTTTTCTTCTATACCTGTGTTGAACAATAAGGTAGCCACTTAACACATTTGGTGAGTGAGCACTTTGAAGTGTGGCTAATTCTTCTGAGGAACAAATATTTCATTGCATTTCATTTCACTTTTAACCGATATTTTAGTTTAAACTAATATAGCCCCCTATGACCAGTATTTCTCCCACTGGACAGGATGTGACACTAAAGCCAAGAGCTTCTACTAGGAAGAATAAGTTGTTGCTGTATAAAAGCAAACAAGGATACATTATAAGGTAGAGGGGAAAACACACCTGCATTCCAAAGTGAAAATAGTAGACTTGAACAAATGCTGTGCTCAGTGTAGGATCTGTCTGCCTCTCCGGCCTGTACTGCTGCTACAGCCTTTTGCCCTAGACCCCAGACTACAAATACATGCATTGCTATGTGCCCATCTCTGTAGTCACGGACAGTCCAGTTGCAAATTGAAGAAGCAGTATTCTAATACAGTGTTTTTCAACATGCATTTCCGAGATGAGCAGCAGCAGCAGCTGCCACCGGAGCAGCAGTATGCCCAGGAAGCTTATCAAAATGCTAATCACTGAACTTTACCTCAGCCCTACAAAGTCAGAAACACTAGGCAAGGAGCCAGGCAGTCTGTTAGCACACCTTCCAGGTGCCACGGATGCTTGCTGCAGTTGGAGGGGTACAGCTAGTCTCTTAAATTGACCTCCAGCTTTCACATTGTTTTCCCTGTCTGGCCCCTCGTTTCCCCTTGACACAGTTTTTGTGGTGTCTTCTGTTCGTTGGTTGTTTTTGCTTCTCTTTGGTTGAGACCGTCTTGTTCTGTAAGCCCACACAGGACGCAGGCCCACGCTGCTCCTCCTGCCTTACCCTCTCAAGGGCTAGCATCACAGGTGTGCACCACCTTGCCCAGCCACTTTATCTTTCACTTCTGTTCCTTTTCTCTTCACTGGAAGGGATTTCAGTGTTCACTTGACTTGAGCTCTTTCACAACATAGGGCTATGAACATACTTTAAATGAATACACAGATTTAGAAAGGAGATGAAACATCTGGGCTGCCAAAATAAAGGATCCTTGTGAACCAGGAAGTACTTATAGCAAGGCTCCAAGTATGTTCTAGTCCTAGACCACAGCCACCTGTTCTGTTACCCCTTTTGTCGTCATTTAGGTGTTTTGTTAGTTTTGTTTTGTTTCCAGGATTAGACTTGCTCTTATCTGCCAGTCACACTAGAATGATTAGTTGAAGCATAGCCCGCTGACCTTCGTGAATGTCGTTTCAGGGTTCTCTTACACATTGTGTCAAAGTGCCACGAAGAAGGTTTGGATAGCTACTTACGATCCTTCATCAAGGTTTGTGGAGTAAGCTTTCTTGCCAGTTAATTTACCCATTGCCCAGGACAATTGTGTCTGATGGTTCATTTGGTTCTGTTTGCAGTATAGCTTCAGACCTGAAAAACCGAGCACTCTTCAGGCCCAGCTGATACATGAAACCCTGGCTACTACTATGATAGCAATATTGAAACAGTCTGCAGATTTCTTAGCCATAAATAAACTTCTAAAGGTAAGGATGGAGGACAACATTGGAAATAAAACCAGTCTCCGCATACTTGTTGGTGACCGTCTGTATTAATTTTTGTTTTTATCTTTTTTGCCCTGGACCCTCCCTCATTCTATTACATTGCGCATGCATCCTTTGAAGAACCTTCTTCACCCTCCCTGTACACCCCTTGCTCTCAATTAAATGTGTAAAAAATACATTTTGGATGAGGCACAATCTTGTATCTGTTACAGTGTGTGTGTGTGTGTCTGCCTGTCTGTCTGTCTGTCTGTCTGTCTGCCTGTCTCCTAGGGCTGTTATTTACCAGCTCTGGGCCCCTATTACCTCATGCCTATGTTCAAGTGTTTGACAGTATCATTTCTGGCAAGTAGTAGGCACTCAATAAACAGGTAACTAGGATTCTCATTCTTTTGTACTGTCTCTGATTGGTGATAGAGTTATGGGCTTTGGGGGATGTGTTAGTTAATGACTTGATGCCAGTTTTAAAATTACATGATATGGCCAACCATATAGGTCAGCCTACAAGGCTGTGTCAGTATTATACTAAAGCCAAAGTGGGTTATCCAAATTAAGTGGAGGCAGCAGTAGGATTTATTATCTGTATTTGTAGAAGGGGTACAAGTGGGAAGGGAGGGAGGACAAGAGGGGGCAGTGGGATGAATATGATCAAAATACATTATATACATGAATGAAACTGTCATCATTAAACCCATTAAATATATAATTAATATATGCTAATAAAAACTTTTAAGTGTTCATTGTAGAGAATTTAAAAGAAGTAATAAAAACAACTAAAAGTTAGTTTGCTCCTATCACCAATCATGGCTACCCCAAAACAACGTCAGCAATAAAATAATCCTATCTCATGAAGGAAGCTTTCCCATTTTTCCACTGTACATGCAGCTTGACCTTGCAATACAGCACCAGTAATTTTTTTTTGTTTGAAAAACTTCAGAAGTATTTTGTGAGACTTTAATAGTCAACTGAGATCTTTAATAGTCAACTGAGGTCACTTGAAAGTGTTATCAAACTCCTGATTTGATCTGTCAATTTTTTTCTAAACCTCAAGTATTTGGGTATTTATTGTGGCTTGTGTGTTTGTTTTTCAGTACTCATGGTTTTTCTTTGAAATAATTGCAAAGTCAATGGCCACATTTTTACTGGAAGAGAATAAAATTAAGGTAAGTAGGTTCAATAATTATTTCTTGATTAATTAATTCATTCATTGATTATGTTTGAGACAGCCTGTCTCAAGCTAATCCAAGCCGATCTCAAACCCATGTTCAAGCTCCCAAGTGCTTGTATTAAAGACCTGAGCCACCACACTATGCCTTTTTAATTGATAAGTGGCAATTGTGCATATTTTTAAGACTAACATGTAACATATATAAAGAAAGCTAATGTTACACATAGGAATAACATGCAAATCCCCATTTCTTTTAAATGATTCTTGCCTTTAACTTTTCTATTGTTATCTATAAAAACAATGGGGATTTTACATAAATCTTAGGCCCCATAGTTCATAGGTTTGTACAGTTTAATGTTGGTTTTAACAAAATCTTAATTGTTCGATTTACCAATAAAGACTCTGAAGCCAGGTGTTGGGGAGAAAGCCTGCTAAGCTCAGAGAGGCAGAGAAAGCACCCAGCTACTGATCTTCCTCCTCAGCCAACTTCCCAAAAGGAAAAGGAAGCCTCCTTCCCTGTGCTGTCTCAAGAAACCCTCAAACTGAACGTCCCCCTCCCCATTTCTATTTCCTATGTGGCTCTCTGTCCTGACTTTCTTTTCCTGATCCTATGTTCACTTCCTGTTAACTTGTTGCCTGACCCTCTTGACCTAGAGTTTACTTTATTTAATCCTGTTTACAGAAAGCTGTTGGATTAAAGTTGTGTGCTAGGGCTGAGACACACCAGAACTACAAACAGTTTTTTTCCCCATTAAACAACACAATCTCAGGGTTCCCAGTGCGATCAGATATCCTGCTACAGTTTAATGTGCAGCATCTCCTATGTAGTTAGAAATAATTACAGGTAATATCTTCCAGTTATTTACTATACAGAATGATCGCCTTTAATGTTTTGTGCTTTTTTTGTGGAATTAAAAAGAATGGGGGGGGATAGAAGGACCCAGAGGGTTCAGGAGCCCCACAAGAAGACCATCAAGGCTGGCGGATCTGGACCCAGGAGTCCTGAACAAACTGCTATACCAACCAAGGACAATGCATACAGCAAACCTAGATCCCCATTCAGATCTAGCCAATGGATAGCACATTCTCCACAGTTGTGTGGAGAGCAGGGACTGACTCTGACATGAACTCTGGTGTCACCTATTTGACCACTTCTCCTTGGTGGGGAGGCCTGGTGGCACTCAGAGGAAGGGGAAGCAGGCTACCAGGATGAGACCTGATAGGCTGTGATCTTATAGTGGAGGAGGAGGTCCCCTTCTGTCACAGACCTAGGGGAGGGGAATGGGTGAAAGAGGGAGGGAGGGGGAATGGGAAGATACAATGAGGGGATAACAATGGAGATGTAATCTGAATAAATTAGAATAAAAAATAATAAAGATAAAGCCGGGCGTGGTGGCTCACGCCTTTAATCCCAGCACTCGGGAGGCAGAGGCAGGCGGATCGCTGTGAGTTCGAGGCCAGCCTGGTCTACAAAGTGAGTCCAGGATGGCCAAGGCTACACAGAGAAACCCTGTCTCGAAAAACCAAAAATAAATAATAATAATAATAATAATAATAATAATAATAATAATAAAGATAAAAAGAAAAAATAAAGTCAATGTCGAGGAGCTGGCGAGATAGCTCAGTGTTTGTTGTTCTTCCAGAGGACCCAAGTGTGTTTCCTAGCACCAGGGTCAGGCAGCTCCTAACCACTCATTACTCCAGTCTTAGGATATGACACCCTCCTTTGACCCCAACAGGTACCGCCCCCCACACGTACATATAAATAAAAAAAATATTTTTAAATAAAAATTTGTTGGAAAGATTCAACTAGAAAAAGTTGCAAATCAGACATGCTCTTTCTATTAGGATTAAGCTATATAAAAAGGGTAAAAAGACTTTTATGCAGTTAGATAAATTTCTGAAATGTGGTATGTACATTTACTTGTTTTTCTTTTTTAATTTTCTCCTCCTCCCCCTCCTCCTTCATTATGTGTATATGATGTGTGGGTGGGGCCCCATGTGAGCTGCAGAGCATGTGTGGAGGTCAGAGGTCAACTTTGTGGTGTTGGCTCTTTCAAGACATCATGTCTGCACAGCATGCATTTTACTCACTGAGAAATCTCCCAGGACCCTCTTAATTTGTTTTTAGGTTATATTTTAAAGATACACGTTGAGAATTACGGATCTAAAATGCTTAAGGTTTCAGACACTTTCAGATTTGGAAATATTTGCATACGTATATTGAGACAGGCATATGGGTATAGGATGCATGTCTAAACATGAGACTCATTCATGTGTCATGAATACTTTATACACATAGCCTGAAGATAATTTTATGCTTGATATTACATTTGCACCTGTGTTTCAACTTCAGCCCATCACATAACATCATGTTTGGAATTTTTCATCTGTAGTGTAGAGTCAGGTCTCAAAGAAGTTCAGGTGTCAGAGCACTTCAGATTTGAGATGTTTTAATTAGAAAAATCAACCGGTACAAAGAAGTTTTCTCAGTTATAGAAATGGTATGGGAAAGAAAATAAAAACCTATCTCGTAGAACTTTCATAAAAATAGACTAAATTGTGGTACATGCTCATGTTGTGTACCAGAAAAAAAAATCAAATAAAAAACAGCTGTGCCTGCATCCCAGGAGCTTGGATTCCAGAGTTGGGTTATATTGACCTGTGCTATGCCTAGTGATACTCCCAGACACTTGCGTTATTAAATAATCAGATCGTTCCTTTAAGTTTAGGGTCTAGAACAATGGTTCTCAGCCTGTGGGCCATGATCCTATTAGGGGATTTAGTGACCCTTTCACAGGGGTCACGTGTCAGATATCCTGCATATCGGATATTTACATTATGATTGATAATAGTAGCAAAAGTACAGTGAGGAAGTAGTAACAAAAATCATTTTACGGTTGGGGCTCACCACAACACGAGGAACCGTATTCAAGGGTTGTAGCATTGGGAAGACCGAGAACCACTGGTCTAGGAAAAAGTATACTTGAACAACTAGCAATGTTTAGTTGAACGACCAACATTGTACTTTAGTTGAAAGGCATTTCCATGATGGAACATGTTTGACAGTCAAAGGGCAGTTGATTGAATTAGACCCTTTCAAGCCCTGAATCTTTTTTTTTCCTCTTTGTGTTTAAGCTTCCCAGGGGCCAGAGGTTTCCTGAGGCATACCATCATGTCTTACATTCGCTGCTTCTTGCAATAATCCCCCATGTGACCATTCGCTATGCAGAGATCCCTGATGAGTCCCGGAACGTGAATTATAGCTTGGCCAGCTTCCTGAAGGTGAGTTGAAGGCAGGCGACACATGTTCAGGAGCCCTTCACTGATAGGGGGGCTGGGAAGCCAAAGGAGTAACAGTAACATTGTCCTTTTCTCCTGGAAAAGCTGGGTGCTTTGGGTTCTCGTTCCCATTATTGAAGATTGAAGCCCTCTGCATGCTTATGCTGTACTACTGAGCTAAATTCCCCGCCCCCCCCCCAGCTAGGTGTTTACAAGGCTGTTGAAATAACTCTTTGGACTCTGACTGATGGATCAGTTCAGCCAGGTTTTACTCCCCCTCCCGCTGAAGCAAGTAGTTAAATAAGAGGCTCTGGGTGACCCAGAAGACCAACCGGTTGTGCTCATTTCACAAAACCTTTAACTACATTTCAAATGGAATGCTCTTAGGAGGGGCAATTGTTGTGCCAGTCAGTCCCCACCAGTCTTTATCATAGCCCTGACTTTCTTATGCATTTGGGTTCATGATTTTCTCTGTGTAGTGTATGTGTGAGTGAGTGGTGTGTGTGTGTGTGTGTGTGTGTGTGTTTGTGTGTGTGTGTGTGTACCCATTACATGTGTCCAAGTGCCTGCTCTGAGGCTAGAGCTGCAACCGTATCAGTTACTGCCATATTCCTTTGCAGCAATGTCTCTCACTGAACCTGGAGCTAGGCTGGCAGCCTAAAGCCCCAGAAATCTTCCTGTTTCCCCTTTGTGTAGAACAAATTTAAAAGTTACTTAAAGTCATACTAAGACAAAGAGTTATGTAACTAACCTTCCTTCTTTGCTTTAATAGCGCTGCTTGACACTGATGGATAGAGGATTTGTTTTCAATTTGATAAATGACTATATATCAGGATTTAGTCCTAAAGATCCGAAGGTGAGTTCTTTGTTTGTTTGGTTGGTTGGTTGGTTGGTTTTTCGAGACAGGGTTTCTCTGTGTAGCCTTGGCTGTCCTGGACTTGCTTTGTAGACCAGGCTGGCCTCGAACTCACAGTGATCTGTCTGCCTCTGCCTGGGATTAAAGTGCTGGGATTAAAGACATGTGCCACCACACCTGGCCCAAGGTGAGTTCTAAGGGCATACTTGTAGTAGGTTATTGGACATTTAAGCATGAGGTCAAAGGTGACAGTTATATTCTCTTCTGGAGGATTCAGAACTGCTCTTTTCATTTATGTACTTTGAGTATTGTCAAAAGCAAGGACTCTTGGGTAGTGTTTGGGGGGGTGGTCCTCAAGAGAAGCCACAGATACAGCAATTTACTAACAGGATTCAACATATAGCCGTAATTCTGACCACCATCCATTCAAGTGGTAGGATATGGATACCCAGCAGGAGCAAGAAAGAAAAAGACATCTGTGGTGATCCAAACGCCGGCATCTCATGCTTTTTCTCTCTTGTGAAGACATACTTACCCACTGAGGCCGAGAATACAGCCAAAAGACTGCAGTGTTTCTGTTTAGAATTTAGGCTTCTTTGGGATTTACCCAACTGAGGTGATGGGAATGAAGGAATAACAGACACACATACAGGAAACCTAGGGTGGGATAAAGGCATGCCAGAAGTCCAGAAATGCAGTATATTTATTACATATAGCTGAATGGGGAGCAGGCTTATTTTGGTTATTATGTATGGAGGAGGTAGGGGATCACAGGAGGGGAACAGCTTCAGTGTGCAGTCCGGCAGGTGGCATCTACAGGGGACTAGGAAGCTGTGGTCGCTATTTCTGCACACTCTGACAAACTCTGTACTCTGGCCAGGGGAAGAAGGCACTGCCATTCCTAAGGGTCTGAGTCACTAGGGGCTTGCACATGGCTCTGTTTCTGTCATGAATGCTCATACATGAAGCTGTATACTTGCTTCCCACAGTTCTTACTGAGGAACTGGTTTTGTTTTGAAGCAGATCAAAATTCTAGACTCTTAGAAAGGAATGAAAACCAGGTGTTCACCAGAAATCACATTGTTTGTACAAAGGGCCTAGCCGACTGGCACCAAGAAAAAACCTTATCACATAGGGAACTTGTCAAAATCTCTTTTCTAAGACACCAGCCAACATCAATGTTGCAGTAGGCCTTTAAAAATCTTACACTCTTGGGCCAGCTATGTTAACTCTTTCCTATACAGGTTGCACCCACAAGTATACTTTGGAAGATAAGCACTTCTGTTGGGAAATTAAAGATCTTTTCTTTTCTTTTCTTTCTTTCTTTTTTTTTTTTTTTTGTTTGTTTGTTTGTTTGCTGTTGTTGTTTTGGTTTTTTTGAGACAGGGTCTCTGTGTTAGCTTGGCTGTCCTGGACTTGCTTTGTAAACCAGACTGGCCTCAAACTCACAGTGATCCTGCCTCTGCCTCCTGAGTGCTGAGATTAAAGGCATTCGCCACCACACCTGGCCTTGAAGATCATTTTTAAATCATCGACAAATAAATGCATACAAAATGAGACCTGATATATCATTTACCATTTAGGTTCTTGCTGAATACAAGTTTGAGTTCCTGCAAACAATCTGCAATCATGAACATTATATTCCTCTGAACCTACCAATGGCATTTGCAAAACCTAAACTACAGAGAGTTCAAGGTATGTATTTGTATTTTCCATTACTTGGGATTGTTTTTCCTTTTATGATAGCACTAGTGTAGCATAATGTTTTTTGGATGAAACCAGTTAACTTGAAGGTAACCTGACAATTGTTACTATCTAATAATAGGCTTATTAGTGGCTTTCTGTATTTCCTTCATTGTATCAGTAGCAATAGTCTTAGTATGAAAAAAATTGATATGTTACATATTGTTGCTAAACACAGATGTCAGACACTAGTGAAAGTTCTTTCTACAATAGTATATTAAATTTTATTTAAGACAAAATAAAAAAATGTGAATGCATTTCTGCTGATATCATCAAAAATATAAAAAGTAAAATAATAACTTGTATGCACTAATTTTATGAAACATCTCAGTTTTAATCTCCGTTGTTAGTTTTATTGAATGCTTTGTTGTATAGCACTATTCTTATGTTATTATGTTTTTTATTTGTCCCTTTTCTTTTCATATATTAATTAGATTTTTTTTCATTTGCGGTGGACCGTTTGACTTCAGTAGGTAGGTTTAACTCGGTTCACTCTAAAGTAGTATGCTGTGTTTAAACACAATTGATTTGCTGAATGGCCAAGATGAATGGGGGCTTTATTTGCTTTTCAAATCCTCCCTAGCCAAAGTAAGCCTTTAATTTCTTATATTTAAGAATCTTAAAGGCAACTGCTTGCTTATCCTTAAAATAAGCTTCAGTGTTGTCTGAAGAATCAACCTTCAAATGCCTGTCCTTAGAAAGCAAGTTCCTCTGCTGCAAGGCACTTGGGGACATGGGATGGGCCGAGTGTCTGTTTTAAGTGTTTGTCACCTCTCTTAGGCTTGTTGCTTTCTCTGCCACCCTGTTAAATGGCTCCTTAGCCACAGTCTTGAAGGTGTGGTTGAAAACACCAAACTGGATTTATTCAAGTCACTGAAGCAAAAAAAAAAAAAAAAAAAAAATCAATTGCCATTTGAAAAATCTACCCAGATAAGTCCACCTTGGTTATTCAACGTTGTCCTTCAATCTAGAAAGTGATTGGAATTCACAAAAGAGCATGACAGTGCAGGAGAGTCAATGCCTTGGTCTTTAAGGAAGCCTCTATTCAGGGGTAGTGTTTAATAGAAGTGGTGAAATTATAGCCAGTAAAAATGGATAAATATTTTAAGACCATAGTACCACTATCTACTACCCATTACTAAGTTAAGCACATGTGTGGCTCATCTACTTTCCTCTGTCTTTTTGATAGGGATGAGGCAGTTAGTGAAAAGGAGTAGATAGGGCATTGGGATTTAGGATTAAATTAGACAATTTACAACATTTAAAAGTCCTAACTGGATATACTGCATTGCATTACATTCTGAATCAGCCAAAAGAAATGAAAGGCCATTTATCTAAAATAAATGGAAATATAGAGCCTACTATAGAAATTACTAAATTTGGTCCCAACTCCCTCCCAACCACAGTATTAATGTGTAGGATTTAATGGAGATAGAAAGGAGTGAAAGATACAGTTTGCAGTGGCGATTTTATGAAATAGACGAGCTGTACTTATGTGATTATGAATTGGTATGAGATGTGATGCTGAACTGATGTGAGATGTGGTGCCTTTTTGTATTATCATTGTATCTACTATGAATGGTCAAGCCAATATGTAATGATCACTGCAAAAATCAATACTTAATATCATTGTGATGATCAGGCTGTCTAGTTTGTCTACTTGTCCCACTTTATAAATATAAGTGGATAAGGAAATCAAGCACTGGTCTACAAAGTTGAGCTTATAGTTAAAATGAAATCTCTTCAGATATAAAGAAATGTATTAAAAGATGGCCAAATACAAAATCGTTTCATTCTAGGTTCTCTTGTAAGGGTCCTAAGACTTGAAATAATTTAGCAGAAAAAAATATCTTCATGACCTTCTTGCTGACTGAAAGAATCATTAAAACAAATCATCTCTCCCTAATTAGGAGTGTCCTTACTTACTAAAAATGTTGCATGCTCATTCTGTACTACAGAGGAATTGTTCAGATTGGTTAATAATAAAAATTATAGTTCTTGCTAGCGTGATCACATATGACCAAATGATTATAGTATTTTAAGTGTCTAATAATAAATTGTGTATTTTTATTAAAGTTACAAATTTTATTGTACTGCAGATTCCAATCTTGAATACAGTTTATCAGATGAGTATTGCAAACATCACTTCTTAGTTGGTCTACTTCTACGGGAAACCTCCATTGCACTTCAAGACAATTATGAGATCAGATATACAGCTATCTCTGTCATAAAGAATCTTTTGATAAAGCATGCATTTGATACTAGATACCAGCACAAGGTAAGAATGTCTACACAGTTCTGGGGAGCACACTAGTAAATTTCTACTAAGATTTTTCATTCAAGATGATGATGACAGTGAAGACCATAATGTAAGTATCAGTGAAAAGGTATTTTTATAGATAAGGTATAAATTCAGATCGTTACTTTATTTTTTAATGTACAAGTTTACTTGAAGAAAAACATTATCTCAAATCGTCTTTTACTAGTTTGAATCTGGGTAGGGAACAAACCTTAGTCTTGTACATAGTGAACACAGTCTCTACCACTGAGCTCTGTCTTCCCAGCTACTCAACTCACATTTTTAAATTAACATATATAAAGGTCTATATGTAACAATGAAGTGAGATTAGGTTGCTTTATGTATTTTTCTTGTATTCAATATAAATATTTAGGCCAGTCAGACTCTTCCATCATTTATTACATAAACCAACCAGGAGTTTTTAAAAGTCATATAGGTTCTGGAGAGATGGATGGGTCAGGAGTTAAGAGTGCTTGCTGCTCTTGTAAAGGATGTAAGTTCAGCTCCAGAGAAATCCCATACTCTGGCCTCCATCTCTCTCTCTCTCTCTCTCCCTCTCTCCCCCTCCCCCTCCTCTCTCTCCCTCTCCCCCTCCTCTCTCTCTCTCTCTCTCTGTCTCATACACACACATACACACACACACAAATCATATAGAGTTGTACCATGCATATACTATCAAATACCTTAATGTCCTTAGATATATACACATATCCCTAAATAAATATATTGATACTGGTTTAATAATACATATTTAGTATGTCATGTATAAAATGAATTTTTCATGTAATATGAATTTTTCTTTATAATAAAAACATGGTATGATAATATATTACTGTAATAACCATGGATGTGGCTAAAAATCTTACCTACACTTAACATTATGTATAGCCATAGCTCTGGTTGCTGTCTGCTACTATTTAAATTATGTATTCAAATGTCGTTAATATTGCAATTTAAGGGCATGGAAAACTAAGTTACAAACTGAATAAATTTGGAATAACCCTAAGTTATTTCTCTAGTATTGAGTAACTCAAGGAAAAAATATTTCATGTTTGATAATTCATCCTTTAATATTTAACATTCAAATACAAACAAACTTATGCTTTAATTTGTTATCATAACTAAATTGAACAGCTGATTTACTGGTGGATTTTTTTCCTACAATTTAATCATGTTGTGTGTTTTAGTTACCAAGATTGTTTTACTGCAGATCTTGACATTTTTTCACAATTCTTTCTGAAAGTAAATTGACTCCTTCATTTTAAGAAGTAATTATATTACTGTAATTTGTGATATTTTACCAAATTATAAATAAAATATGCATACCAGTGTTATAAACAACCTTTCCTCTATGTGGTTATGTTTGAGAGCTGTCACTGGACTCTGTATTGTGACTTAAGTCCAAATAGCAACAAAGTTCTTGGATAATTTTTGTAACTGTTATCTCATACTTCTACCTTTTGTACCTATTAGCTCACTTTTAGTCTTTAATTTTATATATGGGGTCAATCCCATTCATTTGTAGCATATACCTAGTATTGATCAATAAAGTTTTGATATTTTTCAGAACCAGCAAGCTAAAATAGCGCAGTTGTACCTTCCATTCATTGGTCTGCTCTTGGAAAATATACAGCGACTAGCAGGCCGAGATACTTTGTATTCCTGTGCAGCCATGCCTAATTCTGTAAGTGTTAATGCATTTCTGTTTTGGGTTATATCTTGTTTTACCTAATATATTTGGAATTGAGGTAATTTGCTATATGATCCTTATTTTTAAGCATTTACTTTTCAGTCCATTTTACATTGGTACTGCTTTTCCTAGAGCAGTGTATCTCAAACAATAATGTGTGGGAAATGTATTAGAACACAGATCTTAATTCAGTAGGCCATAGGTTGAAGTTTAGAATCTGCATGTCTAACAAGCTTTGGCTGCTTCTTCCTAGTCCAAAGACCACATTTTTAATAATAAGGTCCAAAAAAACCCCACAGATGTTTCTATTGTTTTGTTCTTTAAGATTTGCTGCTATTAATACATTTCAGTGTATTTATTAATCTTAAGAACAAAATGAAAGACTGTTCACTTCCAGAGTACCAGACACTGGGGATTAAAATATCTTTGCTTGGGATGTAAAGTAAATTAATGAATTTTTAAAAATTATTCCATTGCCCAGTTTCTCTTCTTTCTGCAAGCCCTCTGTCTTCCTGACCTCGTTCTCCCCAGGTCTGATCTCCACCTTCATTTTCTCTCTGCACTCCTTCCTTGGGTAGGCTCCTGGGTGGATTTGGGGGTGACTCTAGCTGAGACTTCTAGTAGCAGGGCTCATGGTGACTGAAGAGGACACCCTCTAACTAGACAGGACTCCTAGTGGATGGAGGGGAACACCAACACACCCACAAAAACTTTTGACCCCAAATTTACCCTGCCTACAAGATGTGCAGGGATAAAGGTAGAGCAGAGATTGAGAGAATGTCCAACCACACTATTAATGATACTCTGTGATGCTCAAAGATAGCTATCCTCTGAGAGGCTCCACCCAGCAGTGGATCAAAAGAAGCATAGGGAGTCTTGTGGAAAAGGGGCAGGGGGAGGACCTGGAGGTGACAGGAGCTTCACAAGAAAACCAACAGAGTCAACTAACCAGGGTCAAGAGGGGCCTACTGAGACTGAAGCACCAACAAAGGACCATGCACAGACTGGACCTAGGGTCCCTACATAGATGTATCCATGTCCAGCTTAGGCTTCATGTGGGTCCCCTAGGAAAGGGACATGGGCTCTGTTGCCTGTTTATTTTTTATCACTTCCCCTTGGCAGGGCTGCCTTTCCAGGCCACAGAGAAAGAGGACTCACTCAGTCCTCATGCCTTGATGAGCTGGTGTGGGTTGGTAGGGGCTCTCCTTTTCTGAGAAATAGGGACCAGGGGAGAAGGGAGGAGGGAGGGACAAGGTAGAGAGGAGGGTGAGGGCTATGATCAGGATGTAAAGTGAATAAATAAATTACTTAAAACATATTACAGACAATGAAAAAATTCCATTGCTGCTTCTTATTAAGAGTGTTGGTTTAGTATTTCATAGTAAGTCCCTTCTAGTTGATTACAGTTGAGTGACTTAAGACTTAAAAGATAACTAGATTTCTATTTGTCAAAACAATCTTTGCACTTGTAATAATTAAAATATTCCTGCTCAACCTTAGACTTAAAGGGCTTCTGTCAACTGCTTCTAGTTTTGCCCCCCCAGAGACCTATAAAACATTTGTTTCCACCTTCACTATTTGTCCTTTCCACATATGCCTTCTAAATTTTTCTCCAGGCCTATATCACCATGTTGTCATTCCAAACCATTTATTTTCTTGGTCAGTGCTTCTGGATAGTCTTTAATTTGCCACTGGCCCTACTAAAAACAGTGATGTCAGGCCAGTGCCAACACTTGAAAGGCTGGGGCAAGATGATCCAAATTCAAGGCAAGCCTGGACTATACAAAAGACTACCTCAAAAAATACGGTGCCCAAATTGTATGCTTTGTATTTGTTGGCCCAGTGGAAGTGTTAGCACCTATCCATCTTCATACTCTGAATGGTCCTGGATCATCTATATAATTTGCATAGTCATTTCATATTGTTGGGTGACAAGTTGAACTATGCTTTACAATGGAATCTGGAAAAATTTCCCCATAAAATGCTCCTGCTAATTTTGAAAGCCACTCCCAAGTTCCTGAGAAAGAACTTTAAAAAAATTTATTCACTTTCCATCCCAATTGTAGCCCCCTCCGTCATTGCCTCCCGGTCTCACTCTTCCTTTCTCCCCGACTCCTCTCCTCCCCTCATTCCCAGAAAAGGGGAGCCTTCTTCTCCTATCATCTGACCTCAGCCTATCAACTCTCATCTGGACAGCCAGCATCCTCTTCCTCTGTTGCCTAGCTAGGCTGCCCCACCAAAGGGAAGTGATCAATGAATGGGCACCGGAGTCCATATCAGAGGCAGCCCCTACTCTCCATCTTATTGGACCCACAAGGAGACTGTTCTGTCTATTTACTGCATCTGAGCAGAGAGTCTAGGTCCTCACCATGCATGGTCCATTGTTGGTGCATCAGTCTCTGCAGCACCCCCACCCCTTGGGGCCCAGATTGGTTGGCTCCATTGGTTTCCTTGTAGAGCTCCTGTCCCCTCCAGGTCCTTCTATCCCCTAACTTTTCCATAAGAGAAAGACCTTTTTAAAGATCAGATGAGGGCAGCATTTGATTTTCATTTTTAGTTATGTATATATATATATATATATATATATATATATATGGTGTGTCAGTGTGGGTTTGTGCATGTATGCAGGTGCCTGTGGAGACCAGAAGAATGTGGCAAATGCCCTGGAGGTGGAGTTGTGGGCAGTTCACATGGGTGCTTGGAATTGACTTCTGATCAAGAGCAATTAGGCACTCATAATTACCAAGCCATTCTCCAGTCCCATTAGTTTACTGAGACAGGGTCTTACTATGACTATAGTCCAGGCTAACTTAGAACTTGAAACAATTCTGCTCACTGAATGTCTTGAGTGCTAGGGTTACTGGCATGCACCACCATCACCAGCTGGAAAAGCCACTTTTAAGCTTGCCTGGTGACTGTCTTACTTATGGCCCTTGATTGTGTTAATGAGTGGAATGTGGATGTAACCTCACTGGGTGCCACATTGGTCTGTGTTTCTTCACACATAATAGTTTATGCTCATGTTCATTCCACACACATTTGACAGTGCTATTTGAAAATGTTTTACTGTCTGTTCTTTCTTTTGCAGCTTACACTTAGGGAGTTTTGTTACACTTCAGCTTCTAGCATTGTTCTTGGTTCCAAGGAAGAGAATGAAACAATGTTTAGATTATACCAATTGCGGCCATCTAGTTCTATCATTTGGTCCGAGGTTACGATTACTAAAGTGTGCTAGCAGCCATGCCATTTCAATACGAATAGTGTTTGATGTAACTTTCACAGTGAGCTTTGTATAAAATCAGGGTACAATCTAATTCAGATTTCTTGTGCTATTAAAAACTGGTTAAATGACTCAGGCATCATGTTCTATTACAGGCATCCAGGGATGAGTTTCCATGTGGCTTTGTTTCACCTACAAACAGAGGGAGCCTGGCCACTGACAAAGACATGGGTAATGAATCCCTTTAAAAATTATGCTTAACAATGAACCTCTACTCTTTTTGAAATATTTCACAATAAAACTATACATAGCCTGAGCGTTCCTAAGGTTTAGTTAAAATGTGACTCACACATGCAGCCACATTTTCTAGTTTGTCTAAGCATGATCAAAATGGCTATGTCTAGCAGAAAAACTAGAAAATAAAATGAAAAAATCAGAGCAAAAGACATTGGTTTTCTTTCCTCTTAACTGTCACCGATACTGGTTAGGACACTTCCTTTTCTGGGCTTGTATTTCATTGCCTATAATATAAACTATTCTGTGTATTACGTGGCTCTATTATATGACTTCCAAGGAATTGTAATACATAGCAAATTGTTCTGAGAGGGGAAATCACTTAGCCTTTACTTGTTTTCTTGTAGTGTTTTGATATATAAATTTCACATTTTAGACCAGGATCTATTCCCTGTAACAGAGATTTACTTAAAATAATATAGCACTTAGTTTAAAAAATATTTTTGATGGTTCGTTCTGTTGCTAACAAGAACTTGGACTTCTTTCCAGCCTATGGGTCTTTCCAAAATGGTCATGGAATTAAGAGGGAGGATTCAAGAGGTTCCCTTATCCCTGAAGGAGCAACGGGATTTCCAGATCCTGGGAGTACTGGTGACAATGTAAGACTCTAAACATATATAGGATAACCTAGTGACATGCTAGGCTACCAAAAATTTTAAAAATAAACATGCAGCCATCTGCTCTTCTATAGGCTATTCTGGATCTGTAAAACGAATCCCACAATTTTTGAATATTTTAGTAGTACCTTTCTATCCGTGCAGCTGCTACTTGGATGTCTTGGGTTTTTTGACAAAGCTCAAGCAAGCCTCAAAGCTCATTATGTCTCCCAGACAAGCCTTGAACTCCTAATCTCCTCTAATTTACTGCTTTGAATTGGGCTCTTATGTTGCCCAGGCTGATCTCAAACTTCTGGCCTCAAGCAATCTTCCTGTCTCAGCCTCCTGAGTAATTGCAATGACAGACAAATACCATGATGTCCAGTTTACCTGGTTATCTTTCTGTTTATAGGGACTAAGCCTATTATCCTCAAGTACTCTCTTACCTTCTTTTACTGTAGCTCACTGTAACCTAGAGGGAAGGTCCCAGTTTAAAATTTCTAAGCTGCCTCGCATTTAATTAAAACATATCAGAGCAAGGCTGATTCAATCTTTCTTTTTTAAAATGGCAATCATTTGAGAGAAACTTGAGGTCCTTGAGTTGATAGTCTCAGAGTCCTGGTATTACTTAGGGTCTTAGAGTCCCCTAACTCTTCCATCAAATTGTTTCAAGCCTAAAATTAAAATGAAAACTGTGCCTCCCTTGAGGCCAAAATCCCACATTTTAGACAGTAAAGTTCTGCCACACTATATGAAATCATATATTACTGAGTCTGTAAATATTTTTTAAATTATTAATAAACTCCCACTCCTGTTTTTAAGTGAAACTGGATGTTTTACTTAAGCTGTTTTACTGAACCTGTCTTTATAAATAGCAATTTTCCTACTATTTCGTGCCACATTCAGTTTGTATCAGTCACCTGAAGGGCTTAAAAAAGCCGGGCGTGGTGGTGCACGCCTTTAATCCCAGCACTCGGGAGGCACAGGCAGGCGGATCGCTGTGAGTTCGAGGCCAGCCTGGTCTACAAAGTGAGTCCAGGATGACCAAGGCTACACAGAGAAACCCTGTCTCGAAAAACAAAACAAAACAAAACAAAATGACTGCACCTCACCTTCAGAGGGTCAGTGGGTCTGAAACAGGGCCTGCTAATTTGTATTTCTAAGTCCCAAGGTGATGCCAGTTCTGCTGGTTGGGAAGCACCCCTTAAGAGCCACTGGAATATTAGCTGGTAGTCCTTATTTTAATTATTTTTATCATTAGCACATTTTTAAATAGATTATTTGATGATTGGGAGTTGGGTATTAATAAATTCTATGTAGGGATTCAAATTTAAACGTGTAGCCTGGCACAGTGATGCATGCCTGTGATTCCAGCACTTGGGGAGGCAGGTGGATCTCTGAGTTCGATGCCAGCCTGGTCTACAAAGCAAGTTCAAGACAGCCAAGGCTACACAGAGGAAACCCTGTCTCAAAAAAACAAAAAAAAAAAATTAAGTGTAATTTTTAGATAGTGATGGGGAATTAAACCCAGAACTTGCATGGGGTAGACAACTGATCTACTTGTGAGCTTTATCTCCAGCCCTAAAATGTTTGTCATGTTTTCATATAATCCCTCCTCCATATAATAACTATTTTTCATTAAAGTTATATTTGGGTATTTTAATTTTGTTATTACAACACAAAGCATATGGAAGTAAAACAAGTATATCATTAATGGTTATATCTTTATAAAAACCTTGAAATAATTTCCAGTGATATCACTAGGTATGGTACCAATGAAGACTCGGCCCATTTACCTGTCAGACATGCCATAAAATTTAAATTTATAGTTTTCCCCAATAGGACCGTGGTTAAAAAAATAATTGAGTTTAAGGATGTGTAAAATTGCTATATTTTTTCCTAAGTCTCCTCTCTTTTATCTTACAGACCCGACAGAGCTCTTCAAGGAGTAGTGTATCCCAGTATAATCGTCTGGATCAGTATGAAATCAGAAACCTCTTGATGTGCTACTTATATATAGTAAAGATGATTTCTGAAGGTTAGAAACTAGCATATTCAGTAGGAACTGTACTAGACATCCCCCTCATAGGTTCAGGCCTATAAGCTGAGAACATACATGTTAGACACAGAGTTATAAAGATTTAAGTCATAAAATATCCCCTAAGATGAACATTAAAATAAGTTCCCATGAATATGAATCTTTGATAGGATTTAAAAATAACTACTAATTAACTTATAAAATAGTAATTTTAAAGGATTTATTTAGCAAAGCATAAAATATGTTAAGTATGAAGGAAATAACCGTAATACAAAATTAATATTTTAACATTTATTTGACCCAGGATTTGAAAAACATAAACAAAAAACCAGGGTTTTCTGAAGGTAAGGGGTGCCACCATTGTTTCTAGAGTACCACTGGTGTTGTCTGTCTGGAGTCAGTCATTGTTTCTTCAGCATCACTGGTGCTGTCTGGAGTCAGTCATTGTTTCTTCAGCATCACTGGTGCTGTCTGGAGTCAGTCATTGTTTCTTCAGCATCACTGGTGCTGTCTGGAGTCAGTCATTGTTTCTTCAGCATCACTGGTGCTGTCTGGAGTCAGTCATTGTTTCTTCAGCATCACTGGTGCTGTCTGGAGTCAGTCATTGTTTCTTCAGCATCACTGGTGCTGTCTGGAGTCAGTCATTGTTTCTTCAGCATCACTGGTGCTGTCTGGAGTCAGTCATTGTTTCTTCAGCATCACTGGTGCTGTCTGGAGTCAGTCATTGTTTCTTCAGTATCACTGGTGCTGTCTGGAGTCAGTCATTGTTTCTTAAGCATCACTGGTGCTGTCTGGAGTCAGGCTGTCAGGCTGCTTCTCTTCTTGGAGAAGAACAGCATTCTCTGCTGGCATTACTAATTTCTCTTTATACTATATGACTATCGATAAACAAGGGATTAACAATATGTACTCAGGAGTTAAAATCAAATTATCTTTTCCTCAAATGCCACATTTACTTACAAAATCCCACCCTCTTCTTCCATTTCCAAAAAGTATGCAAAGCTAAAGAACGTAAAATCTATCTAACTGGGCATTGTTCAGTATACACATATATTGTTCCTCATAAATACGTACAATTAACAAAGTAAATGTAAACTAGGGGAGGGTTCACTGATAGAACACATGGCTAGCATATGTGGGACCCTGGGTTCAATTCCTAGCACAGATGGAAAGAAAAGTAATTCTCAGCACTGCAAAAATCAGTAAATTTAAAATAAGATTTTTTTTAAAGTACCTGGGTTTTAAACACCATTATCCTATGGCTATCTTGTGCTGATTATTAGGTATCTTAAATCTTTATTTTTTTTTAATATATTTTTTTTGGTTTTTTTTTTCCCCCAAGACAGGGTTTCTCTCTGTTATCTTGGCCGTTCTGGACTTGCTTTGTAGACCAGGCTGGCCTCGAACTCACAGCGATCCTCCTCTCTCTGCCTCCCAAGTGCTGGGATTAAAGGCGTGCACCACCATGCCCGTCTTATTTTTGCTTTTTAAAAAAAAAGTCTCATTGTGTAACTCTAAATGGCCTGGAACTTGTCATGTAGACCAGGCTATCCTGTATTGCTCAAGTGCTGGTATTAAAGACATGTACCACCATGCCCCTTATTTTATTTCATTTTTTAATGTGTACCACATATATGCCTGGTGCCTGCAGAGGTCAGGAGAGAGCATGAGATCTTCTAGAACCAAGAGTTACAGATGGTTATGAGCCACCATGTGGGTGCTGGGAACTGAACGCAGTTCCTTTGCAAGAGCAACAAATACTCTTAACTGCTGAGTCATCTCTCCAGCCCCAACTTATGCACATTTTGGAGACAGTGCCTTACTATATATCCAGTCTCTCGATCCTCTTGCTTCAGCCTCCTGAGTGCTAGAATTACAAGGGTACACACCACACTTGGCTGTTTCATTTTTCTCCCATCACACTTGGTTGTTTCATTTTTCTCCCATCACACTTGGCTGTTTCATTTTCCCCTCTGGTGTCAGATGACCAACCTAGAGCCTTACACATGCTTAAGCAGTGCTTCACTGTCAAGCTAACACCTAGGCCATAGTTTTAAACATTTTTTTGTTTACTGGAGACAGGAACCCAGGGCCTAGCACATAAGCTATATACTCAGCTATTTTATACAGTCTAACTATTACATACTTTTTTTTTGTGAGGCAGAAACAATAAAACAGATCAATCAGATATGAATTACAAAGTCTAGAGCACAATAATACAAGTCATTTTTTTCATAGTAAAGAATGGTCTTACATTCTCAATCCTTTTATCTATCTTCCAAATGCTGGGACTAGACATAGCTGCCAGCATGCATGGCTATTTTTCATTTAATTTTTTTTCTGGTGCTGGAGATGAAACCTAGGGCCTAGCACATGAGCTATAAACCCAGGGTATCTTTACATATTTTAGCAAACATTATTTGCTTTTCTGTGACAATACAAAATAACAATAAAAATAATACAGATTATTAGATAAGTTAATAGCCAGTTAGCTACAGAAATATTAAAACTATTAGCCACACATAAATAATTAACTGAGAAATAAATTGATGCAGCTCAAAAACCAATTTTTATATGGCATCTCATCACTTAGCTAGGTTATCCTAGAACTCACTATGTAGCACAGGTTAACACTGATGTCAAAGTTTTTTTTTTTTTTTTTTTTTTTTTTTTTTTTTTTTTTGCCTCAGCCTCCTAAAGGCTGGGATTCTACCATTTCATAGTAAAAAAAACAATACAAATAATTCTGTAATCTATTGGTTTCAGGAATATATAACTTAAGAATAAACTGTCAAAATTATATTGAAGTCAAAGATTGTATCTCCATGTTTTGGGAAAGAAAATAATTTTTAAAACAGGAGGTTCATGTCAGGAAATAATAGATATAACAGTAACACAATGCTTTGCCTTTCCAAATGATAAAAAAACAGAATGCTCTTGCCTTCCCACAAAGATAAAAAGTGGGATAATATGGAAACTGATTGTTATGTTTATGAGGTTTCTTTATTAGAACCATAAATAGAAGCAGCAAACCCCTACCCAGATCTAGCCAACGGACAGGACATTCTCCACAATTAAGTGGAGAGTGGGGACTGACTTTCACACGAACTCCAGTGCCCCATATTTGACCACGTCCCCTGGATGGGGAGACCTGATGGCACTCAGAGGAAGGATAGCAGCCTACCAAGAAGAGACTTGATACCCTATGAGCATATACAGGGGGAGGAGGTCCCCCTCAGTCATAGTCATAGGGGAGGGGAGTAAGGGGAAACTGGGAGGGAGGGAGGAATGGGAGGATACAAGGGATGGGATAACAATTGAGATGTAATATGAATGAATTAATTTTTAAAAATACAAAAAATAACCATAAATAGAATAAAACATTTCATCAAAATTTTAATAGTTTTGTGATATTCAAAAATATTGTTGGCTCTCAAATGAAAAAAATTATTGTATGAGAATACTGTTAAGTTCATTCTTTTTTATATGAATTTAACAGGAGTATTCCTATTCCAAGAGCCAAATATATATATATATATATGAGACACATGTGGAAAAACCGGGGAGGGAAAGAGTAATACTGCTGACTGCTTCTCTCCTTCCAATGCAGTGTACACACACATCCATACATGCAGTCACCATGTACTTTGCCAACCAAGTCTGGATGCATGTTTTGATGTCACAGATAAAACTATAACTTTCATTTCTTATTAACTTAATAGTTCTCTTACAAATTTTAGTGTGTCGAGTATTTTGTCCTTATTAATTAGGTTGTTCTTCTGTTTTTACTTTGTGGAGAAAACATTTTCAGTAACTCATAAATGTTGTCTCCATCAAATCTCTTTATCTTTTGCAGGTTTAAAGTCACACTGCATCCCATAGTCATACTCATTTTATTCTTTAAAAAAAAAAAGTTTACATCCAGAACCTTTGCAAAGGCGTGGTTCTAGTGACCTTGTCTAGTAAATAGTATTTTCATTACTCTATGTACATTTGAATGTTGAGCTCTCACAAGTTCATATCCTTCAGGTGCTCCTAACTTTTTACATTTTGTTATAACCTTAGTAACTTTAATGTCAACTTTGTTCTACTTGTACACAATTGTTTTAGGGGGAGGGGATTTTGATATATGTTTATCTGTATATATTTTACTAACAGCAATTCACTATTTTAAGGACCTAAAGGGCATGTGTCAAAGAGTTCTAAATAGAATTGCTTTATTATTAGTTGCATAATGTGAATTTATAGAAGACACTATCTTATTGGGGAAAACCACATTTTCCTGAAAACATGAAGGGAAGCTGCTACGTCTTCCTATTTGTTGAGTTTTCTTTTCAACTCAGACTCTGAATGAACTCTGTCAGAATCACTTTTAGACTTCTTTGCAGAACTTCTTACATTTTGAGATTCAGTAACATTTACAGTAGGGTCTTCCTTGGAAGGCAAAACAGCATTACCAGATTTCTTTGAACTGTCAGTTTTGTGAACAGAATGCCCTGATCTCCTTTCGTGAACATATTTTGAAGTATAGTCCACAGGAAACACGTCTGTACTACTTGAATCTTTTTTCCTTGCCATGGATGACTGTAAACGAGATTTACTAGGCATCTTTTCCTCTGGGGTTTCATATACTATTACAGCTTCTCCAGAGGAAAGGCTCTCAAAGCTCCAAGGCATGGTATTTTTTCCCACTTTTTGTGTGGAGCTATGTTTTTTCACTCCCAAAAGGGCTGAGAAACTCAATTCACCCTTCTTTGAGTTTTCCTTTGTGGGTGTTACAGGATGAGTTTTACTTGTCGGTAATGAGGCCTCTTTGGTAACCTGATCATCCTCATCAGAGGCGTGCTCAAATGAGGTCTCTGATACCTGAGTGATTACCTGATTGCTTTGTGCAGTTGGATCGCTTCTACTTGGTTCTACTCTTGCCTTACACCTGTATTTTTTCTGCTCATTGTGTGATTTTGCAGGATACTTAGGAGTGATATGCACCTCTACTGATTGGGAAGGCTCCTTTACTGTATAAACATGTTTCCTTTTCTTTTGAGTACCTGGAACAAAATCATCATCCTCACTATCTGAAAAACTCAAACGAACATATGATGGCTTTTTTTTTAGCTTTTCAGAAAGCCTTTTGTTCTCCTCTTTTAATTTGTTATTTTCTACAGTGAGCTGAGCAATCTGCACTAGATTTTTTTGTTGCAAGCTACTAAATTCTTGCTGTAGCATTTCCTTGTATGTTTCATTCATTAAACAGCGCTCACATAGGTTTCTGTAGGAGGAGTCAAGTGTCTGTGATTTAATCTTTGATCCTGTCCCAGACCTCCTTCCCTCTGTCAACGGTGCTTTCCTCATATTGGCTAATTTCATTTGTAAGCGGTAAAGCTCTTTATCATGGACCTCTTTCAGTGATACCCATGCTTTTTTAAAATCATCTGATGCCAAATCATTTACACTAACCTTTACTTTACCAATCCACGAGTATTTTGGGTCATTTTCCCTGCCTTCGCTACCACTACTGCTGGCCTCCATCTTTTTTCACTTATTGGTAACCAAGAGAGGTGGGTTTGGGCTTGGCAGAGCCACTGACAAAATAGCCAAAGAGCTTCTGCTGAGAATTTGTCACTGGCTAGCAAGTGGCGGGACCACCAGCCACTTAACACTAGCACCAGCAGCGCTTCCCTTGTGGGTAGTCTCAGCAATGCTGGTTCGTGATTTGAGCCTACCCTTAGGCAACGCAGCCCTGTGGGAGGGTGACTAGGCCTGCCAGTAGGCGAGGCGGCCTTCGGGCCGGTGACTGGGCCTGCCGGGAGGGGACGCGGCCCTGTGGGCCGGTGACTAGGCCTGCCGGGAGGCGACGGGCCCTGCGGGAGGGTGACTGGGCCTGCCGGGAGGCGACGCGGCCCTCTGGGAGGGTGACTGGGCCTGCCGGGAGGCGACGCGGCCCTCTGAGAGGGTGACTGGGCCTGCCGGGAGGGGACGCGGCCCTCTGAGAGGGTGACTGGGCCTGCCGGGAGGGGACGCGGCCCTCTGGGAGGGTGACTGGGCCTGCCGGGAGGGGACGCGGCCCTCTGGGAGGGTGACTGGGCCTGCCGGGAGGGGACGCGGCCCTGCGGGAGGGTGACTGGGCCTGCCGGGAGGCGACGGGCCCTGCGGGAGGGTGACTGGGCCTGCCGGGAGGCGACGCGGCCCTCTGAGAGGGTGACTGGGCCTGCCGGGAGGGGACGCGGCCCTCTGGGAGGGTGACTGGGCCTGCCGGGAGGCGACGCGGCCCTGCGGGAGGGTGACTGGGCCTGCCGGGAGGCGACGGGCCCTGCGGGAGGGTGACTGGGCCTGCCGGGAGGGGACGCGGCCCTGCGGGAGGGTGACTGGGCCTGCCGGGAGGCGACGGGCCCTGCGGGAGGGTGACTGGGCCTGCCGGGAGGGGACGGGCCCTGCGGGAGGGTGACTGGGCCTGCCGGGAGGCGACGGGCCCTGCGGGAGGGTGACTGGGCCTGCCGGGAGGCGACGGGCCCTGCGGGAGGGTGACTGGGCCTGCCGGGAGGCGACGGGCCCTGCGGGAGGGTGACTGGGCCTGCCGGGAGGCGACGGGCCCTGCGGGAGGGTGACTGGGCCTGCCGGGAGGCGACGCGGCCCTCTGAGAGGGTGACTGGGCCTGCCGGGAGGCGACGCGGCCCTCTGAGAGGGTGACTGGGCCTGCCGGGAGGCGACGCGGCCCTCTGAGAGGGTGACTGGGCCTGCCGGGAGGGGACGCGGCCCTCTGAGAGGGTGACTGGGCCTGCCGGGAGGGGACGCGGCCCTCTGGGAGGGTGACTGGGCCTGCCGGGAGGCGACGCGGCCCTGCGGGAGGGTGACTGGGCCTGCCGGGAGGCGACGGGCCCTGCGGGAGGGTGACTGGGCCTGCCGGGAGGGGACGCGGCCCTGCGGGAGGGTGACTGGGCCTGCCGGGAGGCGACGGGCCCTGCGGGAGGGTGACTGGGCCTGCCGGGAGGCGATGCGGCCCTCTGGGAGGGTGACTGGGCCTGCCGGGAGGGGACGCGGCCCTCTGGGAGGGTGACTGGGCCTGCCGGGAGGGGACGCGGCCTTCGGGCCGCTGAGGGACGCGGCCTTTGGGCCGGTGAGGCCCCTCACCACACTCAACCGCCTGCCCCTTTACAGACCTGCAAAGAAGCTGCCTTAAAACGCAGTCCAGAGGAGCAGGGGCCGAGGATGAAAAAAAACGCCCAGTTTCTTTTTCCCAGAAAGAAACCAAAAGTTTGTTGTTGAAAGAAGAAAAAAATGTGAAAGCAGGAGCGCAAGAGAAACGCACCGCCTTCTAAAATGGCGCTGCTGCAATGCCCTCTGAGCCTAAGCGGAAGAGCCCTTTTAAAGCCGAGGGCCGCGCATGCGCGCCCCCTAAGGAAGGGGCGGGTCCTCTCTGGGAGATACCAAAAGGCGGCGGCAGGGGTGTGTGTGCGCGCACAGAAATTACTGTTAGCTTAATCTTTTAGAGCAAATTATATGAAGAACATTTTGGCTATTGATTATTAATATTTGGGTTATATAAAAGTTTTGGAATAAGGTGAGGACAGTGATCCATGCTGTAGTGCTCCCCGCTCCCGCACTGTAGAAGGTGGAAGTAAAACTATTTTGAGTTCAGGGCTAACCTATACAACCTCCTAAGACTCTAGACCCCAGTTAAAAAATAAAATTTAGAAAATGCTTTATAATTTCAGCCGATGGAAGGCAGAGGCAAGGGAATGGAAAGTTTAAGGCCAATCTGGGCTGCGTCTTCAACCTGGTCTAGGGAGATAGCTGGCAGCAGCTGCAAAGGCACTTGCCTTGTAACCTGAGTTCAATCCCCAAGGCCCGTATGTGGAAACAGAGCACATGTAGAGTACTAGGTTTGATCCTGGTATCATACTGGGATCAAAAGATGTATTAAGAATAGGAGAAGCAACACCAAAACCCTTTCATTCTACCTTATTCCATCACAAGGCCGGCTTTGTCTCCTCAATCCTTGTCTACCGAAGGTTGTTGCTTAGATGGAAAGTCATTTATCTACTATTTATGATAAATGATTTTGCCATTTACAAAAGGGATAGCTAATGCTGTTAGCTATATCAGAAGAGTATAAAACGAAAGGTGTATCTTGATAAAATTTAATAATTTTTATTTCTTTATTTTTATTTTTATATTCTTAGTCAGAGCTGGGGAAGGTGGCACATTCCCTTTATCTCAGCATTTGGGAGGTAGAGGCAAGAGGATCAGGAATTGAAAGTTAACCTGGACTATGAGACCCTGTCTCAAACAAACAAAATGAAACCCTGTAGGCAGGTAGGTAGGTAGATCATAATAGGTATATTGGAAAAAATGAAAGAAATGGGTTAAAGAAACTTACACGGATAGATTTAATACATTCTTCTGTCTGAAATAGAACACCAGCCTTATTATCTAAAGAAGAAAATAATCTCTTTCTCTAAAGTTCTTAAATATTTTGAATTGGAGGAGATAAAGGCACCTGACCCTTACCATTGTTTGTGAAATTTTAGAGTTGGCTAAGCCTTGGGGGTAAAAGAGAAACAAAATGGTCCTATTCTGTCTTCAGCTATGATAGATTGGAACAAACGATCCCAAACAACGTTACAAAGTAAATAAAAAGGTTAGAATAAAAAGAGAACACAATACATTTAAAATCAATGCAAAAAAAAAGAGGTGTGTATTCTTTTAAGCACGGTGTGATGAAACACATTTTTAATCGTAGCACCCAAGAGATAAAGCAGGAAGCAGAAAGTCTGAGCACTTGTTGGTTTAAGGCCAGCCTCGCCTCATAGTGACATCCTACCTAAAGAAAGGGGAAGGGGAAACTCCCCTTGCTGGTGTAGGCCTAGAATCCCAGAACTCTGAAGTGGAGGCAGGAGGATTAGGAATCATCATCGTGGATTTGAGGTCAGCCTGGAATATATACCACCCAGTCTTTAAAAAGATAGAAAGGGTGGGTGTTGGGCAGTGGGAAGAAAAAGATAGTGATGAAGTGTGGTGATGGCTTTTGGTTCTTGAATCTAACACCTTATTCTTCCTATTTTCAGATACTCTCTTAACTTACTGGAATAAAGTGTCTCCTCAGGAGCTCATAAACATTCTCATACTTCTAGAGTAAGTTACAGTATTTTCCTAAACAGTCGATTTATTTGGGAAGAGTTGGTTGAAAAAAAAAATGAATGTTACAGTTTTTCTGTTTTCAGCTGTTCATTTGCTAATATTGTAGAAAATGCTGTTATTTTAATAATCTAAAGTCTAGCATTCTTCATCCAGTGATAAAGAAAAGCAAGGAGGTTGGATGCTTGTGATCTCCATAGAAAAACTCTGATTTAGTAATAGACTGTCTTACAGATGAGTGGGACTCGTATTTATTATTCCTCTGGAAACTAGAATGCTATCAGCTGGCTTGTATCGTTCATTTGAAGCAGATGCTGCATTACTGAAGATTTTCAACTCTTAAATAGAGCTGAATAAGTTTAAATACTACCCACTTTAGGAACAAATAGATGCAGTTTTATGGATCTATATAGAAATGTAAAGCTACATGTATCCTGGGGAAACCAACTGTAGTGATTAAAAGGTATTATATGCTGAGCTACTATGTTATCATTATCAAAAGCTAAAAGGAAAATTATGTACAGAATGAAATGTAGGGATTTTTTATATAAACAGTACATATGCATTATACATATGCTATATATGCAGATATAAAATAAAAAGAATAATTGATACATAACCAGTGGATTCAACTTTTTTTTTAATTGCAGAAAATATCTGCAGATCAGCAGTTAAGATTTCAAGGGAGTTCTCCCAAATATGTATTTATTCATTTTTAAAAATTAGATAAAAGACAATGGGATTTCCATTGTGGCATTTTCATACAAGTCATTTCTGTTGATCCTCCCATGCCCTCTCCTCTGAGCTCCTCCCATTCCTGCTAGCCCCCTTCATCCATTAGCCACATTTTTGCTTTCATGTACATGTTGTCTATTGCATTTTTTTCCAGTTTTTTTTTCTTCCACTAACCTTCCCTGAAGACCTTTCTCCTTTTTGTGGTCCCTTTTCTAGTTTGCTGACTCACCTCTCCACCCCCCCCCAAGGGTTGTAAACACTGTAAAGATTCTGGGGAATATTTACTAATGAAGACACAAGTGATGTTGAGAATTTGCTTGAAAAGAGACAGGATGAATGAGAGGGAGGAGGAAGAGCAGCCTGCTTTTCATGGAACTTAAACAAGACTGTGACAGCTGTTGAAGCTGGGAAATAATGAGCTCATGGAGATGTAGGTGTTAGTTTTCCTATTTTCGTGTGTTTATGATTATTAATAGTAGAGAGTATTTTAATACCATTGTACAAAATACAGCATTCACCCCCAGTTCTGTAGTTAAGGAACATGTTTTGGTCTTACTGAGTGCTAGACACCTTTGCTAGGTTATGGTGCACAAAGGATGATTCACATGGGCAAGTTTTTTTTAACCACTCATTACATTTATATATAAAGACTTGGGACTTTTACTGTTTGTTTAACTATAGCAAATATATGTGGAAAGATTCTGTGGAAATGTATGATATGATAATATTATTTAGGTAAATTGGTCTTTGGGACATATGACTTTCTACTTATTTGTTGTTAAATTGCAGCAGGTAGGCTATATTACTAACATACTGTTGTTTGCCTTTCCAGAGTATGTTTGTTTCACTTCCGATATATGGGAAAAAGAAACATAGCAAGGTAATTCCTGCAGTGCTACAACTTGCCCTTTCTTCATTCTTTTCCAACAAAGAACAATCTCATCTGTGGCATGTCAATCTTAAGATACTGATTTAGGTTAACATGAGGGCAGCTGGGATGTATTCAGCATATCCCGTCAAAGTTAAAACCAATGGGAACTGATACTGTGGTTTCAAAAGGGGAATGAGTAGAGCGATACAGAAGGGTTCTACCTTCTGAGATCTCCTAAGCATCGAGCAGATTTTTGTGTTTCTTGGAGGACTTAAGTAAGGGCTGAAAATAAGGGCAGGCAGAAAACCAAAAGGCAAGGGTGACTGTTAGATGTTTAACTTTTGCCTACAATCTGTTAACACCCCCAATACTACGGTGAATAGAAACCCTGAGCAGTAATTAGGACATACATTATATATTATCTGTTTAGTCCTTTGCCTCTTAAGTCTTTATGAAGAAAAGTTTGAGGGACTCAGGGGCATAGTCAGTGATAGAGCATTTGGTTAGCATGCACAAGGCCCTGGATTCAATTCCCCAAATCACACAAAAAGGGAAAAAAAGTAAAGAAAAGAAAAAGAAGGAAAATAAATTTGTGCACCTAGGTACTTTGTTAGCATGTATGAAGTCCTGGGTTCAATCCAAAGCACTGGGAAAAAACAGTTGGGAATGTCTGAAGGTCCCCAAGGCAAAGAAAGGTCTTGGATATTTCAATTATGAGTGTGTATGTATGTAAATGAAGTAGAATATTCATTAAAGTAATTCGAATATAGAGTCTTTTTAAAATGTGTTTGCTTGGACTGGTGCATGCCATGGCAAATGTGTGAAGGTCAAAGGACAGCTTGTGGAGTGGGTTCTCTCCTACAGTGTGTGTTCCAGGGATTGAACTCATGTTGTTAAGCTTGGTGGCAAGCACCTTCAACCATTGAGCCATGACTCCAGTACCAAATGGTGTCTTTTTCAAAGTTAAAATCCATAGGAGTTTGTATCTCTTCTTTGGTTTTGGTTTTGGTTTTGGTTTGGGTGACAGATTCTCAAGGAGCTCAAGTTTGCCTTGAACTTGTTCCATCTCCAGGATGACTTTAAACTCCTGATGCCCTTGCCTATGCTTCTCAAGGGCAGGGATTATAGGATGTGTAAACATACCACCCCTGCCCTAATTTCATGAATTAGAACCTTTCTATGTGGTTCATTGCTGCGTCTCTGGAACAGCCTAGTATAGATCTCAAGTGAGAAGAGTTCCACTTCCATCTTTTCCTGTGACCATGAGCTGCTCTGATCAGCAGCACCATAGACCTGAGCATCTCAGATCCTGTTACTCTGACCTCATTGATTATAAGAGGACAAACTTCTCCTTCCTGAGATTATATATGACCCAGTTGCAAGTGGCCCAGAAGGAGACTGGATTGATATTCATTCTTAAACATTTGATGCCAGCCTCTTCCCATTTCAGAGTCTGTCTTCTCTTTTTCATTCCTCATTTCCTGCAAAAAGACAGTATTACTGGATTGATGACTACTTAACCCCAGTGTTTTTGAGAAGTATAGAAGTGGGAAGCGCTTTCTAAATGCCTTAGCTAATAGTATAAGCTCTTTTTAAAATCCACTAAAATTTTATATAGTTTAGGAGCTGGAGAGATGGCTCACAGTTTCTAATATGCCTCATTTAATCCAAGTAATAGTTGATAGAATCTTGAGCAGCATATTATCTTTATCTGGAAACACATCAACTAAAATCACATTTCAGTTTAAAAGAAACAATGAGTATATTATCGAAGCACTTCAGTTTTTGTTATTGTTGAGTTTTGTTTTTGTTTTTGTTTTTTTGATGGAGGTTTGAGACAGGATCTCACTGTGTAGCCCTGGCTATCTTGGAACTCACTATGTAGACCAGGCTGGCCTTGAACTCATAGAGCCTGCCTCTGCCTCCTAAGTGTTAGGATTAAAGGTGTATACCACCACTTCCAAGCTTTACTTCAGTTACTGATTTCAAATTTTATTTCAGGGTACATGATGCCTGGCTATCTAAGCACTTTGGAATAGATCGAAAATCACAAACTATGCCAGCTCTTCGAAACAGATCAGGAGTGATGCAGGCTCGGCTTCAGCATCTTAGCAGTTTAGAAAGTTCATTCACACTTAATCACAGTAAGTAAGCTGTGGGGGGAGATATATGAAATGCCCTGGTAATGCTATTTAATCTTTTTTTAATGTGTATGTGTGTAGTGTGTATATAGGTATGTCCATGCCTATGGGTGCAAATGTATGTGCAGGTGTATGTGGCAGTCCAAGTTGGTAACAGGGATCTTTCCTTTTCTTTTTTCTTTTTCTAATTTTTAAATTTAATTTAATTTAATTTCGTTCAAGACACGGTTTTTCTGTGTAGCCTTGGCTGTCCTGGACTTTCTCTGTAGACCAGGCTGGCCTCGAACTCATAGAGCTCCATCTGCCTCTGCTTCCCTGAGTGCTAGGATTATAGTTGCACCACCCCAACCAGCTGGGATGTTTCTTAACTTTATGTCACTATCCGCTGAGGCAGGGTCTCTCAGTCAAATCCAGATATGGCCAGTCTTGCCACTCACACCAGAAAATCCCTGTGTCTGCCTCTTTCTGGGCACCCCTCCACACCCACTCTGCTCATCATGCTTCTGCAGCAAGCACTTAACCCTGGGTCACCACTGAAGCCCAATTTTATTTTTATTTTTTTAATTTATTCTTGTTACATCTCAATGTTTATCCCATCCCTTGTATCCTCCCATTCCTCCCCCCCCCATTTTCCCATTATTCCCCTCCCCTATGACTGTTCCTGAGGGGGATTACCTCCCCCTGTATATGCTCATAGGGTATCAAGTCTCTTCTTGGCTACCTGCTGTCCTTCCTCTGAGTGCCACCAGGTCTCCCCCTCCGGGGGACATGGTCAAATGTGAGGCACCAGAGTACGTGAGAAAGTCATATCACACTCTCCACTCAACTGTGGAGAATATTCTGAACATTGGCTAGATCTGGGAAGGGGTTTAAAGTTTACCTCCTGTATTGTCCTTGGCTGGTGCCTTAGTTTGAGTGGGACCCCTGGGCCCAAATCTGCCTATCATATTGTTCTACTTGTAGATTTCTAGGACCCTCTGGATCCTTTTATTTTGCTATTCTCCCATGCGTCTCTCATTTAGAGTCCCAATAGGATGCCTTCCCCTCTGTCCCAGTTCCTGGTAAGTGAATGAAGCCCAATTTTAAATCACAAGTCCTGGTTTAACCATTTATTTGCTTGTGTTATATACATTGGTGTTTTGCCGGCATGTGTGTCTGTATGAGGGTGTCAGATCTTGGAGTTGCACACAGTTGTCAGCTGCTATTTGGGGCCTGTGGAAAAGCAATCTCTTAACCACTGAGCCATCTCTTCAGGCCTGGTTTAAGTCCCTGATGTGATTGGAAATAATTTCTCATGCATAGGGTTATAATTGCATATCCCTGTTATATATTTATTGATATAGGATAATTTCATCATGCATGACTGTTTAGTAACATGAATCTTTTCAACAACTGTATGTGATTTAAATATTTTCCTTAGTGTTAAGGATCTTTTCCGTGCAATTGCTGCTAATAAATTTTTACATTAGATATCCTTTTCACAACTGTCAAATTTTATTTTTTTCAATTACTATAGATCTATTGATTTTATTTTATGTTTATCAGTGTTTTGTCTGAATGTATGTATTACACCGTATGTGTGCCTGGTGCCTGTAAAGGCCAGGACAGGGCATTTGATTGATCCCCTGGAACTGGAGTTACAGATGAGTGTGAGTCACCATGTGGATGCTGGGAATTGAACCCAGGTTCTCTGGAAGAGCAATAAGTGCTCTTAACTAATGAGCTATCTCTTTAGCTTCGTTAAATTTTAATAGAAAGTACTAACATCCTAATAAAAGAGCATGTACAATGTTCATTTAGAGTTACTATGTTCACTATGCTCACTGCAGAAATGAATTGACTCTAGCTGGGCTTAGTAGTACATGCCTGTAATCCCAGCTACCAAGGAGGGTGAGGCACGTAGTTCACAAGTTCAAGGCCAGCTTGAGAAAATTTGATCTTGTATCATACAATGAAAAGTAAAAACAAAACAAAACAAAAAGCTGAGGACCTAGCTCAGCGATAGAGTGTGTACCATGTATGAGACCTTCTGTTCAATCCCCAGTAGCACCAAATAATAATAATGAGGTCTAAATACTATTTGTTGAAGGTATATTTAAATGGGATAAAGCATTGAAAAGGCATCTGGGGCAAGGAGAGAAATCTTGCCTAACTGGGGCCATTAGAGGATTAGATAAAGGGAAAATACCCTATCAGCAAATATTAATCAAAGCTCAGAGTGAGAACACTTTCATTTTCATATGGTCCTCCAAAGGTCACAGAAAAAGAAGCCAAGAAAACTGGCTTTGTGAAGCCCAATAGTTTAAGAAAGAAAAAAAAAAGTCCCCACAGATAAAGCCTAAGTGAAAAGACTGAGGACACAAATTATACAAGTTTCTGCTTCTTGTAAAAGTGCAATGAACCTGCTTCCATCAGCCCATAAATAGCCTTGGATTTAGAAACAAGTCTTCTGTCACTGGCAGACTTGAAGACATCTGACTGTAGGACACTGAATTGAGTGGCTCTCTCGTTTTTTTTCCCAACCCTGTTGGCAGCACAGCCTAAGAGGCCTCTCACAGGATTTCCTAATTATATCACATTAGCTCATTACTGAGATCACATCACAAAAGAGGCCATCTAAATCCATGCTGCAGAGCTTGTGAGATGATAGCGTGCTGATGTGAAAAGTGAACCCAAGTGATTTCAAGCAGTCGATGGCTCTCGATCAGGAACGAGTGCACTGAGGCCTGTTGGTATCATGAGCTCCTTCTAAGAAGGCAAGACTGTCTCAGTGAGGCTTTGGCAGGAAGTCGTTCAGTGCTGTTAATGTAGGTGTGTGCTGGGCACAGTTTACTATGCTTCTCTTCCCCTAGGTTCTGTGACGACGGAAGCAGACATTTTCCATCAGGCTCTTCTGGAAGGCAATACTGCTACTGAAGTTTCTCTGACAGTACTGGACACTATATCATTTTTCACCCAGTGCTTCAAGGTAAAGATGAGTGTGAAATTGGTTGGTGTCATTGCAAGGAAGGAAGAGCATTTTACAGTAACTAGCTAGTGAGAGGCATGATAGACTAGTTTAAAATAACCTGGTAGGAGAAGTGAGGAAACACTGGCGGCCAGCCAGGTTTGACTAACTATGGTATAATGTTGGGAAATCACTGAAGCTTGATCATTCTTAAAGTGTAAGTGTTCAGACTAAAATGTTCTTAATCCACCTCTGCCTCTTAAATTCTGTTGTTTTAAGAGGTGGCACAGGCCTGTAATCCCAGCACTCAGGGAGGCAGAGGAAGGCAGATGGATCTCCGTGAGTTGAAGGCCAGCCTGGTATACAAAGTGAGTTCAGGACAGCCAAGGGTACACAGAGAAACCCTGTCTCAAAAACAACAACAAAATAAATCATGTTTTATATTTGTCTTTAGATTCAGTTTTCTGCCAGGCATACTGACTCGTTGCCTATAATGTCAGGAGTTGAGCAACAGAGGCCGGAGAGTAGCCACAAATTTGAAGCTAGTCTGATTGATATAACAGGATCCAAGTCATCCAAGGCTATGTAGACAAAGGAAGTGGGGGAGAAAGAAAGTCTTGAATTTGCAGGCAAATGGATGGAACTAGAAATGATCATCCTGAGTAACCCAGACCCAGAAAGACACACATGGTATATACTCACTTATAATTGGATACTAACGCAACATTGATGCCCTCTGAGAGTCTTCACTCAGTGGGGGATAGGGACAGATGCTGGGTCTCACTATTGTGACTCGAGGTGAGAGTGGTTTGGGAGAAAAGGGAGATAGAAGGACCCAGAGGGTTCAGGATCCATACACAAGGACCATCAAGGCTGGCTGATCTGGACCCAGGGTGACCTGCACAAACTGCTGTGCCAACCAAGGACAAAACATGCAGCAAACCTAGACCCCTATTCAGATCTAGCCAATGAACAGCTTATTTTCCACAGTTGTGTGGACTCTAACATGAACTCTGGTGTCCCCTATTTGACCACTTCCCCTTAGTGGGGAGGCCTGGCGGCACTCAGAGGAAGGGGAAGCAGGCTACCAGGATGAGACCTGACAGGCTGTGGTCATATGGTGGAGGAGGAGGTCCCCTTCTGTCACAGACCTAGGGGAGGGGAACAGGATGAAAGAGGGAGGGAGGGGGAATGGGAAGATATAAGTGAGGGGATAACAATCAGGGTGTAATCTGAATACATTATAATAAAAAAAAAGAAATGAGAGAAGGAAAGGAGGGAGGGAGAATTTTCTTTCATGTTTTTATTAAAATAACTTAGTTTTTCCTTGAAATCATCGGAGAGTCAGTCAAAATACCCACTGTAACAAGGTAAATTCTAAGGATAATGTCCAGGCACGCTGATAGGCTCTTCAGGTTTTCCTCTCAACCCAAATTATCATTCCTTTGATTTGTAAAAATAAAGTTAAGTCAGTTAGCTTGCAGGCATGTTGGAAGGCTGAAATAACATCACAGATGTGAGAGTGTTTACAAAATAAAAACTACATGAACATAATGTAAGGTAGCATAACTATGAGAACCCCAAAGGGAAAATCACAACTGCTTTCTCTTCAGTTACAGATTATTTGTGTTTTGTTTTGCTTTGTTGATTTTTTGCTTTTTCTTCATTCTTAAGTAATATGGTCAGTTGCTTTATGCTTCCAGGTATACTGTAGAAAATTGCTCCATGCTTCTCAAAGACAGTATAAAGGAAAATCATATAACATACTAACAAGAAGTTTTAGTAGGTGGCTGTACAAAATACTTATTTGTTTTAATTAAAATAACACACATATTATTTTTCATCATGTCAGTGGATAAGGTATTGGGTCTCGTGGCTAGTCTTTCATTCCTCCCTGCTTTTCTGATACTTTTTAACAGATACTTGTGTATTTCTTGGTGAAAGTCAAACACTCTTTTAAATGCTTCACAAACATTAATTTGCTGTTTTGGTGCTGAGCATCGAACCATGTCGTCATGTGTGCAAAGCACATATTACATCACTGTGTTGCCTTACTTTTTATTTTGAAGGCTGGAGTAATAAAGGGAGGTAAAATGACATAGGAGGACATGCGATCTTTATGAAGTTGCAAAAATGCTTTAAAGTTGGATTACAGTAGTTCAGTTCTGTTGCCAGACTTACTAAAAGTGACTGAATTGTACTCTTAAAACTGGTGGATTTTTAGTAACACAAATTATGTCCCTGTAAACTTAAAAATACAAATAATGATTAAACTTTTACTCTTCTTGATAGCCTTATGGTATAGAAACTTACAATTCTCATTGTAAAACAGGGACCCTCGATCCTACAGGGAGGTTCACATAGCAAAGCTCATCAGTGGCAGGATCAAAATTCAGAGTTAGACCAATCATAATGGAAGTCCATGATGCTAAGTACTCGCCACCAGTGTTATCATTAGATCCGTCACAGCTTTATCTAGTTTTGTGTGGCAGGTAGAACTGATGTAACCTGCTTAGTTTCTTGAGAGGCAAAAAGGCAGAACTGGAGAAGTTAACTAATGTTTTGATTTTAGATAATTTGTCCCCCCCCCTCTGTGTGTGTATGTATGTATGTATGTATGTGTATTTGTGTATACCTATATGCATTCATGCATATGACTGCAGGCCCAAGTGCAGAGGACAAGGACATCCTTGACTGTGAGCCCTTGCCTCCCACCTTATTTGGCACATGGTCTCTATTGTTTTTCCACTGTGTACTATAGGCTAGCTGGCACAAGAGCCTCCAGAAATTGTTTCTGACTCCCAACTCCCATAGGAACTCTAGGATTCCAGAGGCTTCTGCTGTGAGGTCTGATTTTACATGATTTGTAAGAATTTGAACTGAGTTTCTCGTGCTAGGATGGATGCCAAGGACTTTTATTGACAGAGTCATCTCTCAAGCCCCGTTTTAATTTTAATTTTTGGTTTTTTTTCCAATTTTTTTCAGTGTTGGGGATTGAACTCGGGATCTCTCAGGGAGACCTTCATATAGTAGAGAGACATTTTACCAATGAGCTATATATACATCATGGCCCTTTGGTGATTTATTTTAAAGCTAATTTCATAAACCAAATGATACCTCTGTACAACTCTGTTTATTGTTTCTTTATGCTCATTTACAAGAGACATTTAAACAGCCAGTTGTGGTATCAACTTATCACCAGTGCATAAATATATCGTCTATTAAATACACTTTCAAAAGTAAATAAGATAATAGGCTTTTTAAAAGAATTGTTAGCTCTCTTAATTATTACTCTCCCAGAGCAATGCAAAGGCCAATTGCCTTGAATTTGTTTTTAAATTTCTGAATGTATGAGTTAGTAAAAAATATTCTTCCTAGCCAGTTATGACTGGGCAAACTCATAATTCCAGCAAGAGGATTGTGACTTTGAGCCAGCCTGGTGGCTATATATATATATATCTCAAGTTCTATATGCCCCTGAGCTGCATAGAGAGAACTTCAGGAAAAAAAGAAAAGGAAGAAGACAGAAAGGGGGGAAGGAGATGAAATATTCTTCCTATGTTCATTTTGCATTTTGATGAACTCCATTGGAAGAGTATATTTTTAAGCTGTTATAAATGCTAAAATTTCAATATTCTGCATATAATTTATGTGATGTTTTGAGATTTTCTTTTTCATTTTTTTTTTTTTTTGGTTTTTTTTTTTTTTGAAACAGGGTCTCTTTGTGTTAGCTTTGGCTGTCCTGGACTCGCTCTGTAGAGCAGGCTGGCCTTGAACTCACAGCGATCCACCTGCCTCTGCCTCCTGAGTGCTGGGATTAAAGGTATTTTGAGATTTTCAATTCAAGTCAAAGACCACATGAATAGTCTCTAGTAAAATAGTCTAAAACTTCCAAAGTCCAAACAGCAGTTTCATAAGCAGATAGTTATGGTGCAATACAATTAGTTCTCTTGTATGTAGGGGAGAGGTACTAACTGTATTGGTTTTGTTCCCCCGTGATTTTTTAGAGCCAACTTTTAAATAATGACGGCCACAACCCACTAATGAAGAAAGTGTTTGATATTCACCTTGCTTTTCTTAAAAATGGACAATCTGAAGTATCACTGAAGCATGTCTTTGCCTCGCTGAGATCTTTCATCAGCAAGGTAAGAACAACTTTAATCTTCTAGGAACTCAAGGGACAATGGAGCGATGGGGCTCATCATGGTGACATACACAAAAAGCCATTCACTACACTGCCTTGTTTAACACACACACACACACACACACACACACACACACACACACACACACCATACCAAAATGTATGCCAAGGGCCTGACAAAGAATCCTATAAAATCAGAATCTGCTGTTGCTTTTACCATCATACTGTCCCATTTTCAGTATTCCCATTTTCAAGGATCTCCTCCCTGTTTAGTTCCAGTTTCTATTGCTGCAACAAAGTACCATGACCCAAGAGCAAGTTGGAGAGGAACAGGTTTATTCAGCGTATACTTCCACATTGCTGTTCACTATTGAAGGAAGTCAGGGCAGGAACCTGGAGGCAGGAGCTGATGCAAAAGTCATTCTGTGTACTGATTTGCTCCTCATGGCTTGCTCAGCCTGCTTTCTCATAGAACCTAGAACCACCAGCCCAGGGATGGCACCACGCACAATTGACTGGGCCCTCACCCATCAATCACTAACTAAGAAAAGGCTGTACAGAATGGTCAAGGACACCACAAGAAAACCCACAGAATCAATTAACCTGCCTCTAATATAGGGGCTCACAGATACTGAACTACCAACCAGGGAGCCTGCATGGGACTGACCTAAGCCCTCTGCACATGTTACAGTTGTGTAGCTTGGTCTTCCTGTGGGACTCCTAACAGAGGGAGCAGGAGTTATATCGCTGACTCTTGCCTGCCTTTGGGACCCTTTCCCTGTACTAGGTTACCTTGTCCAGCCTTAACAGAAAAAGAGGAGCCTTGTACAGCCAGGTCTTATGGAGGCATCTTTCTCAATTAAGATGCCTTCTTTCAGATAACTCTAGTTTGTGTGTCAAGTTGACATAAGACTAGCCTCTCAAGATTGAACCCAAGATACCACATGCTCAGCCTTAATGTCATTTAAAAATAACCAATTTTTCTTTATCTTGTTTATCATATGAGCCTAGCATACCACCTACTGCACTGATGCTTATTAACAACAACAAAAAAAGCTGTATATAAGCACTTTGTAAGTAGAAATTAACTTGTAGAACTCTGGGGTCTTGCAAATGAACCATAGGCAGCCAGTACAAGATCAAATGAACAAGTCCTACCTTTCACTCTACGTAAAATCACAAATTAGGTAAATGAAGCTTGAAATATTTTCCATTCTTAAATATCCTTTAAGAATAAAGGAACCTATGGAAAAGTGAGTGCTGTACAGGCATGAAAGGATAAATGCATGAAGATACATGTTGAAACAATTCATTTAACAGTTACTAGGCAGTACTAGGTAGGTAATTACTGCATGCAATCCTGAGGGTTTACCGTGCAACAGATGAAAATGTATACGTAAGACATATATGCACAAATATATGTAAATTAACAAATGTCATCATGATGTGAAGTTTGTACAGAGAACTGAGTGTGGCCAGGAGAAAATAAAAATGCTCAGCCAAGTTTCCCTTCAACAGTAGTTGGAGGAGTTCTTGTGCACTCAGGAGATGAGACTGGAAGTATAAATGGCAAGTAGAAAACTGTGTGTAGTCATCTTAACAGCCAGACTTTATCTTTTGGGAATCAGGTAGGCATGAAAAGGTTTTGGGCAGGAAAGTACCACAACGTGTATTTAAGATATATATTAAGAGAGAATCGGTGTGATGGGGGAAAGTAAGCTTCTCTGAAATTACTGTAGGAAAGGCATAGCTGGGGAGCAGAGGCAGGCAGATCTCTGAATTCAAGGCCAGCCTGCTCTATGTAGCAAGTTCCAGGCTAGCCAGAGCTATGTAGTGAAACACAAATGAATGAAAGAAAGAAAGAAAGGGAGAATAGAAGAAAAGAAAAAGGTCATTGGTAGTACAAAACATTGTAAAATATGTAAATAAAACAGTAAAAAATGAGATGAAGGCCTAGAAAAAGCCATTGGTGGGTGGATGTGGAGATAAAATACATGCTAAAGAGAATTTTCAGACTTGATCACCAGTTTACTGATAAAATAGTGGGTGTTCAGCAGATTCAAAATCTGGAGGACAAACTATTCCTAAGGCAAAAATGTTTTGTAGACATACTGGATTTCAGGTGCCTCTGTAACATTGAAATACATGGGTCTGGAGAGAGCCCTGGACCAGAGAGCTAGCCTTGGAGTTATACATCTGTTCTGTATTTACCAAACATAGTCCTATGTCAATTGCAGTACTAGCTACTGGAGAGACAATGGTAGAGGTACAAAACAAGAATACTCTCCAACCTAAGGTGCTCAGTGTCGTATGGCCTAATAAATGTTTATTATTAGGCTATAATTACTATGGTGCTATTTTCTAACTCGCTATCAATCAACAAAAACACAGACACCTGTTATATTTTAAAATAGCCTTGGTTCACCTGGGGCAGGGCAGATAATAATCCCCTAAACTACCTCCCACATCTTTCTGCCCCAATCCCATACCATCTGCTTCTAATAATTTCTATCACAGTCAGTGACAGCCTCCTTCCTTCTCCTCTTCCTCTCTTGTCCCTTCTACCCAATATCCTCTTCCAGTATCTGACTGCTTCTCATCCGGAGAACCTCTCTGCCCCAAATGCCCTCAAACTTTAGCCATACCTATCCCATTTGTCTGCCCAAGTATATTGCCTTTTTATTGCTCAAACTGGAATATGTTTTCAAACAAGATTACACGGCAATATTTGGGGTACATTAAAAGGTAGCAAGCAGTAATTAGCATCAAAATACATCAGACCAACCTCCAACAGTTCAGTCTTGGGAGATAGAGATCAGCAAAAGAACGATTTATAGTTATGTTCAGGTCTAGAACAGAAACAAGCAAAGTGCTAAGATAGAGTACAAATGTTCCTCAACTAAGGATGGGGCAGCAATCCAGTTAACCCATTTTAAGTGGAGAATTGTCTACCTGCGTCAAAATGGCCACCAATATACTTCATTGAGCACTATACCTTAGCAACATAGCACAAGGAAGGCATTTGTTACTTTCCTTCATGATCCCATGTCTTTCACCTGTGTTCTGGAATATGAATTTCATACCTCACATTGCACCCAGAAAGAGAACAGAACTCAGAACTTGATGTTACAATTTCTGCTGAACACATAACTGGTTTTGTTACTGTGATGTTTTAAAAATTCTTCATTTGAACCATCATAATTTGGGCGTCGTCACCAACTGATACACCTTTATAGTAAGATGTGAAGTATGTAGAAGGACTAACCACACAAAAGGTTTAAGAAAGAACATTCCAAGGAGAACATGCATTTACAAATGTCTTGCATCAGGAAAAAGTTTGGAATATTCTAGTATAGCTAGAGCATAGTAGGGTGAACATCAGCATCAAAGGATACTCGAACTCAGGAGAGTGGCTGAATTTCTCCTGGGAAGGATATAGAGGAAAACTATTGGAGAAGATAACACAGAAAGGGGTGAAAGAGAAAACTGTAAAGGAGACAAGAAGAAACAGTGACAGAGGTAGCAAAAAAGGCAAGAATGGAAGATGTCACAGAAGCCAAAGAAGGAAAGAGTATCAGCATCCTTGTGAGGTACAGTGTGCTCCGTGAGATGAAAGGGGCACATTAGAACTGGCATTGAGGAAGTTACTCATGACTTTGGCTATTGTTCATGTCTCAAGTGGTGTAAGAAGACTTACTGTAAGTATTAACTACACCTAGCTATGTTCACTCTTAAATGGTTTTTATGCTAGAGTGTTTGTCTAGCAAGAGGTGATCTAATCCTGTGAAACTTTGAGACTTCCCAGTTTGACAACCAGAAGGCATTTATCAAACACCCATTGTTAACCTAATACTGCATTTGCTACCAAGGTAAAATAAAGCAGATAGATTTCTGAAATGTGGATCAAAATTAAAGATTTGTAAGAAGCTACTTTGAGTTGGTAACACTCAAGCTTCAGAATGCCTTTTTAAAAAATGGCCATTATGCCCTCTAAAGCAGCTTGCTTATCTCTACTTGCAAGGATTGGATATTCTAATAAGTCTACATTAGATCTATAGTTTATCTTCCACAGAGTAACAGGCTGAATACATTCTCAAAGCACCAGGCCACTTGCTTGTTTTGAGAATTCAGTGATCACTTGGGCACTCTTTTTCTATGGCAACATATGTCTTAATTGACCATATTTGTGGAGTAGAAAACTGACAGGTATATATGAGCACTTCACGTCACCTAGCTCCATTTTCCTTAATAATAATTTTAAAAAAGATCAATCTCACTACTAATGCTTTTCAGCTATAATTTTCTCAGCATGTGGAACTTTAGAACACAAGCAAGTGTTCTTCCCATTTTAAAGCCCCATTTGACAGCCATCATTCATCATTCAATCATTCATTTATTCAGCATGTCATTGAAGCCCTGGTCGTCTTATGTTTTGGATGATCTTGGACTCTTCACAGATTGACAGCATTTATGCCAAGTACCTTTACATTATCATAGCGACTTCTCTACTGGCTTGACTTGTTCTGTCATTGACATAAGCTTGTTTGTATGGTAACAAGTTCAGACTATCTTGAGCACAGAGCTCTGACCTCATAGTGATTTGTTATCCTCTGAAGCACCCAGCAGAGTTTTAGGTGAGGTTACAGTTGGCACTTGATAATTGGTGGATTTGATTAGATTTTCAGGTATTCATCTCTATTTTCCTTGTTTAGTTTCCCTCGGCCTTTTTTAAAGGAAGAGTAAACATGTGTGCTGCATTTTGCTATGAGGTTTTAAAGTGCTGTACTTCAAAGATTAGCTCAACCAGGAATGAGGCATCTGCACTTTTATATCTTTTGATGCGAAACAACTTTGAGTATACCAAAAGGAAAACCTTTTTGAGGACACACTTGCAGGTGAGTACCAGTCAAAGGTCCTCTTTATTGTTTCCTCTTCAGTCACTGGTCTCTATCAACACCAACATCTATAGCTGGAAAGATAGTTTAGTTGGCAAAGTGCATATTCTGCAAGCATGAGTACCCGAATTCCATCCAAAAAGCTGAGCATGGGTCTAGAGCAATGGCTCAGAAGTTTAGAGCTGGCTGGCTGTTCTTCCAGAGGACCTAGGCTTGATTCCCAGAACCTACAGGATCTGAGGTCTTCTTTTGGCTTCCTTGTGTACCAGGCATGTACGTGGTGCACAGGAGCATAGACATACCTACAGGCGAAACACCGATACACATAAAGAAAAAGCATTTTTGTTTTAAAGCCAAGCATGTTAGTATGCAGTTGTAATCCCAGAACTGAGAAAATAAGGAGAGGTGAGACTCTGGGGCTCACAGGCCAGCCAGCCTAACCTTATTTGGCAAGTTCTGAGCCAGTGAGAGACCTTGTGCCCCACTCCCAAGTTAAGAAAGACAACATCTGAAGAATGGAACACAAGTTTGACCTTTGACCTCCACACACAGGCACACATCTACACCTGCAAACACATGTATACCACCGTCATTCGGAAGGCTAAAGCAAGAGGATATTAACCTCAAGATTTACTTTGTAGAGCAAGGTCAGTGCCAACCTGGGCAATATGAAAGACAATATTTCAAAACAAAAGGTAAAAAGAGGGCTGAGGCTATAGCTCAGTGGTAGAGTGCTTGCCTACCATGCACAAGGCTTTGGGTTCCAGTCTCAGCATTAAAAAGAAATCAATATTCAGATTTCCCTTTCTGTGCCGTAGCTCTCAGACAATGTGGATATCTGCTACTTGAAGTGAGACTGGTCCAAACTGTTGAAAACATGAAGACTAAGTACATAAAAAATGGAGCATCTAAGTTGTCTTATTGTTTATAAGTTGAAATGATTTGTCAAATTTGGGGAGTAATTAAAAGATACCAGAATAAATTTTGGGTCAACAAGATGGCCCAGTGGGTAAAAGGGCTTGCTGGCAAACCTGATGACCTGAGTTTGAGCCTCTAAACACACATGGTGGAAGGAGTGAACCAACTCCTACAAGCTGTTCTCGGATCACACACACACGCACTAAATAAATATGAAAAATAAAGTCAGTTTCACTTCCATCTCTTTTTCATTGTAGCTACTTATATATGTGACTCACATTCTCTTTCTCTTGGACAAGGCTACTCTAGAGTGTGAGTCTTGATACTGTGTGCTCAAGTTCAGATTCCATGACAGTCTGACACGGAGCAGGTAACTTCCTTGGCCTCTCTGTACCTCAGCTTCTTCAAATATAAAACAGGAGATACTCTACCTCAGAACTTTTGTGAGGCTTAAGTAAGATGACTGAATAATAAGATTGTTAGATAAGACACAGCAGGTGATACACGTTGTTTTGCATGCATCAGCAAAACCTTTATTTGATAATGAAAGAGTAACAAGCATGTTGGCACATGCCTAAATCCAAATATGTGGAAGACTGGGATAGAATGATTGCACATTTGAGCCAACCTGGTCTACAGGCCAAGAACCTGTCTCAAAAACCAAAAATGAAAAAGAATTGACCTGGGAATGCTAGCATGCACCTCTATACTCTGATATACTTGAGAGACCAAGGCAAGATGTGCACTTGAGACAGATGTAAAATCAATCTGGATAATATAGCAAGAACCTGTGTCAAAAAACAATGTATTAATCTCAAGATTTTGTGGAAATCAATCTGGATAATATAGCAAGAGCCTGTCTCAAAAAACAAAACAAAACAAAAACAAAACAAAACAATGGACTTAATCTCAAGATTTTGTGGAAATCACAGAATTTAACAAACTGCTTGTGATAAGCTCCTGGCTCAACTACTTGCTGTGTGGAGCGCCCCTAGGCAAGTTACTTAATCTGGCTAAACCAGTTTGCTCAGCTGTAAAATGAGGCCAAGTATTTACCACCTTGCATGGTTAGTATGAGGGTGAAAAATGAAGTGTATATAGCAACTGGCATCATGCCCAGCACAGAAAACACAGTGGGTAATAGTGATTATTCTACGTCTTCATATCATTGTGATTATCTGATGAAATACCTCTGATTCTAAACATGATTGGGTCTTCTCGGCTCAGTGCTACTGTGTAATATAGGCAGTCTCTAGCTGCGGATCTTCACTGCCTTACTTTGTCCCATTAGAGCTGTTAGCTGGGGAAGGGTTATTAGTAGGGAAACAGCTATTAGCCTGCAGTCCCAGATATGGAAGAGACTGAGGTCAAGTATAGCTAGTTAGATGCTAGCCTGGACACTGTATAGTGATACCCCTCCCCAACTCCCAAAGTGCAATTGTTTTCAAAGCCATTTGAAATCATAACCTTTATTTCTTCCCACAGATAATAATCGCTGTAAGTCAGCTGATAGCTGATGTAGCACTAAGTGGAGGATCAAGATTTCAGGAGTCTTTATTCATTATCAATAATTTTGCGAATAGCGACAGACCTATGAAGGTATGGAGTAAACTGAAGCCGTGTTGGCTGGAATTGTGAGATAACATGTGCAATGCTCTGGGTTTGATCCTCAACAGCAAAATAATGAATAAAAAGCACTTAAACTAACAAAGGGAGTTTATATCCTTAGACTGTCATGGCATTCCCAGTGGTTGTTCATACGGAATGGATAGAATGTGAGCTTTATGAGTTGATGGCTTTTACCTACCACTGGCTCTCTAGCAACTCTATCCAACTAAATAGATGAAACAAATGTGCATCACTTAGTAATAGAATCTGTGTTGTTTTCTCTGCTTGGTTTCTAAACTTGCTCAGAACACAAAAGTGTTGTTTCTTTCATAACAATTGTTATCATTTATAATACTGGCTAATTAAACACTGGGTTTGAAAATGAAGAAACATTTCACTTCATAGCCTGGCTCGTAGATCCATTGCCAACAGATGAGAAATGGAACAAAAGAGCTTCATTCTTTGTTGGTTCTGTGATTTTCAAAAGCTATGTGAACCGACTATGGCTTGCTGTAACAGCCCAACGCTGTCACTCTTAAGCAGCAGTCCACCAGAATCAAGCCAAAGATTCTGACCATCGTTGCTGTTTCACACAGCTTAACAACTAGAACCTTGTAAAACTGCGCCTCTTGCTGTGTTGCCTGGAAGACAGGTCCTGGGGTCTTCCCAGGGGCATGAATTGTCTCCATTCTTGGGAAAGGTCAGAGTCTGGTATATTTGACAATATTGTATAAAATCGTTTTTAAAAGAAATCCAAAACGGCTGCTTGTGGTGGCACACACCTTTAATCCCAGCACTCAGGAGGCAGAGGCAGGTGGATCTCTGTTTGAGGCCAACCTGGTCTACAGAGTGAGTCCAGGACAAGCAAGGCTACACAGAGAAACCCTGTCTCGGAAAAAAAAAAATCCAAAGCTCACAGTCACAACATACTTGATGTTTGGGACATGTGGAATCTGTGTGTCAAAAGAGCCATTCCCATAGGAATGCTGCTTGCAGGGAGGGGAACACTGAGCAGTGCCAGCTGCCCACAGGCTGGGAAAGTTTGCTTCTCAAACAGCTCTGGTGGTTTCCCAGGGGATCAGTATACAGTTCAACTAATCCCATGAGTGTGAAAGCAGCGTATACTATTTCAGCTATTTTACTCATGCTCCAAGAACTTCTGCTTCCAGTTGTTACCATGCTCAATGCTGGAGCATACAGGGAAATTAGCGGCATTTTCCAAGTGAATAGGGTTGATGTTGGCTCTGGTTGTGAAGAACTCTTTGGCTTCCCCCCTTGACTCATTTGTGAATGACTTAATTTTAACTGTAAAGGCCACCATTACCAATAATCCCTGTTACAATAAGGTAAGCCTTTCCCTCAGGAAGTGGAGTTTCTGTTAATGAGCACAGAGGGTTTAGATGCAGCTACTAATTATTTTTAGAGCAGATAACAAGGCAGAACAGTATATTATTTTCATATTGAGTTCCCTGTGTGTTGCCCCATCCCCATCATAGGGTCAGAAACACTTTGAGAGGTTAATGTTCTCTTTAACCTCTCTGGAATATGATGTGACTCACAACCTGTCATTTGTGGAAAGAGAAAACCGGCAGCAGGGTCTTCACTGAGGTGTGTGTTCCAGTGAGTGAGCAAGATAGGCACACTTGTCAATATGAGAAATTGCCTGCAGAGCACTAGGTCTGGAGCCAGATTGCCTGGATACAAGTCCTGTCTCCATGACTTGCCAATCGGGAGACATTGGCTGAGCTTCTCAACTGCCCTCTGTGTCTGTTTTCCCATTGGTAGAAATACGTGAGAAGACTACTTAATTTATAGGGTTGTTCTTAAAAGTAAAACATGTAAAACACCCAGATTGGTACCTGGTACCAATGTGCTGTCAATAACTTTCAGTTAAGGTTATAACTTTCATTTACTGTTGTAAGTAAACCCACAAACATACAGAACTCACAATGGAAGAGCCAGGGTCCAAAGCCAGATAGCCTGACTGCACAGGTTATGGGTTTTGGTGCTTTGAGAATATTACCATCAAGTTCAAAAGCCTAGTTACATGTTTAAAAAGAACTAGGGTAAAACCTGTTAGACTTGCCACATGCAACACAGTGTTAAAACTGTTAATAAGGAATAGAAACTGTCTTGTGTTCCTAAGGAGTGCATGTTCGTGTTTAAATCCTCTTGTTAATACTGCTAACCATGTGGGTCTTTTGTTTTCTTTTGTTTTGAAATTAGGCAACTGCTTTTCCCACAGAAGTCAAAGATTTGACCAAGAGGATCCGAACTGTTCTTATGGCCACTGCCCAAATGAAGGAGCATGAGAAAGACCCCGAAATGCTAATTGATCTTCAGTATAGCTTAGCCAAATCTTATGCCAGCACACCAGAACTGAGGAAAACTTGGCTTGACAGCATGGCCAAAATTCACATAAAAAATGGAGATTTTTCTGAGGTGACTACTTAAAACTTTGTTCCCACTGGGACTCTTCAAACTCCTTTGGACATATTCTGACACTTCTTTCTTTGTCATCCATTTCTAGGCTGCAATGTGTTATGTCCATGTAGCGGCTCTAGTTGCAGAATTTCTTCACCGAAAGAGTAAGATCTTTCTGTTCTGAGATGGGAGGACTCTCAGCTGGCAAAATAATCTTTATCTTTGCAGCTTGCAGATGTGAATGGGATAGGATCGAGCTCTTAAAACTATGTTTACCTTCCGTGTCATTCAGTGCTAACTAAGCAGACATCCTTATAAAAGAAGCCTGGGTTGCTCATTTTGGCTTCAGTTTCTGTGGGAGGTTACAAGAATAAGTTAAATAGTACACGGCTGGGCCTGATGCCCAGTGTTTATTTCCCAAGACTGTTTGCCTGGACAACTGCCACAAATTCGGTTTTTTTTTTCCCTTGGGGCTTAAGAGAAACTCTAATACAGATAGATCGCTTCCCGCCCCCATCCTTAAGTTCACCATGGTCTAGGTATCTAGAACGGTTTTTATGCTGAGACACCTGAATGGTAAAGGTAATCAGGTCCTTGAAGGATAGCAACAGCTCTGCATACCTAAATCAGGCATCAGCTTGAAAGGTTCTCTGTCCCCAAACAATATCACTGACTTAGTACTCAAATAGCAAAACAATTGAGTAAGGTTTGCAGATTAATTGGCAATGGCGATTGCAATTGAGACATCTGCTATCTATCACAATGTCTGTGCTGCTGTCTTCAAGACAGTCAACTAAGTAACAGGAGGGCAAAATGAAAGCAATGTAAAGGAGTCATATTACTTGGCCTTTGGCTATGGTACAACCTTATGGGTTTTGTTCTTGTTTGCTTGTTTATTATGTATACAGTCTTCTGCCTGCATGTACTCCTGCACACCAGAAGAGGGCATCAGATCATGTTATAGATGGTTGTGAGGCACCATGTGGTTGCTGGGAATTGAACTCAGGACCTTTGGAAGAGCAGTTAGTGCTCTTAACCACTGAACAATCTTTCCAGCTCCCTGTTTTTTTGTTTTGTTTTTAACTCTGGAATTTCTGTGCTTTTCATTTCACATCTAAGGTCCCATGTTCATGTAAAATAATAGCCATTTGAGAGATTTTTCTCCCAATATGATTATAATGATCAAACTATGCATTTATTTTCCAAGCAGGCCTCACACTTTTTATGTAGCCAAGAGTGACCTTGAACTTTTGCTCTTCCTGCCTCTAGCTCCTGGGATTATAGGCATGCACCCACTATGCCCAGTTCATGCAGTGTTGGAGATCGAACCCAGAGCTTTGTGAATGCAAAGCAAGCAAGTGTGTGAGCAGAGTCTCCAGCATTTTACTTGTATTTTAAATTAACACTGAAATCCTTCAGAACAATCTAATTTCTCAAATTGATAGACTCAGCTAGAGCTACTGGGGTCTGAAACCCCAACACATTGAGGTTAAGGCACAAATCCAAGGCAGCCTGGGCTACATGGGTGAATTCCAAGGCAGGGTGGGTTACAGAGTATGACCCTGAAATGGTTCCAGACTCATTAAGAATTATTAAGAATTAATCCTCTATTTTAAAAATAGGTAATTATATTAGAGAGTCTTCCTGAGAATAATCTTGCTTTACTCACAAGCACCAAGACTTTAAATTCAACAAAAACTAAAAATTATGTATCATAAGAAAATAAATCAAAAAATTAGTGCCTTCCAGTTTTTTCCTTTTCATACATATATTGTTGTCATTGATTTCTTTTCTTTCTGGTTCTAGGGACTGACCCAGTGGCTACAGGCATGGTTGGCATCAAGCTATATACCCATGCTACAAGTAGTTCTAAAATGGAGACAGAATTTTTCCAAAATCAGACTACCTTCATCTTTTTCAATGATAACACTGATATTTTTGTCAAGTTGTCTTAAAAATTGAAGTTGCATCCCTGCAATTCCAAATTCATTGACAAATATGAGCATCTTAAACACAGTAATATGGTTTGAAATTCTTTCCAGAGAAACTGCCTTCCTGTTATCCAAGCTTTCTGATTAGTGAACACCTGAAATAAGAGTTCCAGGTCCATTCAGAATAAACCTGTTAGATTTTGAAAATAGATAATTAATTATATTAGAAATTCTTCCCGAGATTCTTGTTTTACTCACAGGTACAAAGACCTTCAGACTAAACAAAAGCAAAAATAATTTCTCTCCATTACTCAGTCCTTAACTTTACAGAGGCTGTTTCATCCTCTAGTTGTTTAAGCACTAAGCAGCCACCTTAATCAGCAATCTGACCTGTCTTAACAAGTGGATGAAGCCCAAACTTGTCAGTGAAGCCATTCATAATATCCTCAGGGTTCTTCAAATTTATCCTTCAGTAAAAGTCAAAGAGTTAAGGAGGGAAACATGATGTTTTACATCTTTAACAAAGAAATGTTAAATGTGAATGTTGTTTACATACTTATTTAGTGTTCCTGTCTATTTTTTGAACCTGGAGAATTCAACTTTCTTAAACTAGAGACCATCTGATTCTAAAAGGGAAACAGTAGTGAAACTCCTCAGGGTGTTTCTACCTTAGATTTAGTGATTAACAAAAAAGAAAGACCCAAAGAGCTTCTTTTTTTCAATTAGCTGCTTAAACTATGAGAGTGGTATCAAGATAGATGGCTAATCTAAAACAGTTAAGAATGCTATAAAATATTCTTAATCAAGATGGAATAAAATGCTGCCTAGCTGAAACATTGGAAACGAATGTTCTATCATGTAGAGGATTTTTTTGTTGTTGTTTTTGGGTTTTTTTTTTAAATAAAAATAAAGTTTGTTCCAGCTGGTGGTTTCCTGGCCCCTAGGGAATCCAGTGTGAGAATTCTGCAACCCATCAGCATCAGATCTAGAAAAGACCTGACTCTTTAAGCAAATATGTTTTAAATAACATTTAGTGATGACCATCAAGACAGTCTAGAATTTGTTTTCAATTAATTGTCCATTGATACTGAAGACAAAAAGCGGGTTCACATTTTCAATCCCTGACAGCAGTTTTGGTATGCAGCACCAAAAACTTGTTTTCTGCTATTTCTAAGCTTCATAGTTGCAGCTCACCTCACCCCCTTCTTCTCTCCAACTCTCTCAAATGGAACTCTGGGTAGTGTACATAGTACAAGTCCTCCATTGTTGAGTTATACCCTCTGCCACCCCCTAAGCCATTTCTCTTAAAGTGCACTGTAAAAATATTCTTAATTGAGATGCAATAGAATGCTAATTAGCTGACACATTGGAACCAAATGTTCTATTGTTTAGACTTTCTTTTTATAAATATTAAGTTTGTTCTAGCTAGTAGTTTCCTGGCCCCCAGGAGTGTCAACATAAGTGCAGGACCACTACTGGAATCTTCCATTCTTTGTTCGAGGCACTGAAGTGCCAGGAAAGGGGGAAGGAATGAGCAGGGAATGGTGGCTCGTGCCTGAAATTTCAGTATTCAGGAGTTAGAAATTTGAGGCCAGCCTGTGCCACATAGTGAGTCCAGGCTATAGTGTGAGAGGTTGTCTCATCCCTGCACCTCCCCCATAAAAGAAAAAGAAAAGAAAATGAAAGTAGAAAGAGGTATAGAGTCAACCCTGACCCACCCCACCCCACCCCACCCTCAAACAGGCAGCCGTGTCCTTGCTCTTTGTACCAGAGATGCCTTACAGATAGATTCTCACGCTCTTCCCTTTACCCAAGTCAACTGGAAGCAGTGATAATGGGCCTCTTGTTGTTACTCTTTCTTTCTTATTCTCAAATGTAAGTTCCAAGCAGGACAAGTCAGTGTTTCTTTCATTTTGTCTGAGAACCTTAGCATTTCGGGATCTCACTCCCTAAAGAGCAGGCTTTGGCATTCTTCTCTCTTTTCCTGAGAGAGGGCACAACACTTCTCCCCAGGGAAGACAAGAGTCAAGTTTTCTGCATTCTTGTACTACTATATAGCACCCTCCTTCAGCAAAGCTTCAGGCCTTCAGCTTCGCCCATAAGCCCAGAGGATGCAATTTCCTTCTCCACAGCATCTCCTCTTCTCATCCCTTTTATGGTAGTTCTGCTTTCGTCCCCAAGTTTTTGTATCCAGCGTCATCTAGCTAGCATTTCACAAAGCACTTCATCCCTTTCTTTGTTCCTAACTCCCCTTTATGCTCCCCCTCAAGATCTTACCTCTTACTCTTTTGGCTGCCAGTCGTCTCTTATTGATTTACATTCAGAATTTTAGACTTACCAAGATAAGAAAATGTCTTCTTCAAGGTTGCCATATACAATTAGCCAAAACACTATGAATATAACATTAATATAATTCCAGATTGTTTGGTGCTTCTTCTTGCTCTGTGTATTTTATTTTATATAGATATAATAATATAAATGTATAAGTAAAAAAATAAAAATAAATATTAATTTTTTTAAAAAAAGAATTGGTGCCGCTATCCCATCCTCCAAAATCCTACCCATTCTTTTCATGAGGTCACTTGGACTTTAAGTGGGTGTACCTAAATGGACTGTTTACATCGTTCTTTCTCTAGCATGGCATGTAGTAATATAAAAAAAATAGCTATGAAGCATTAAGATCAAGATTTCCAGTCAAAGTGAGGTGGCTTGTACCTCCCCCCCCCCGCCATCTCAGCACTTGCAAGGAAAAGAACCAGGCAGATGGTTACAAATGTGATGCCAGCCACATCTGAAGCATGCCTTTGTTCTCCTCTAAATCCAGACTGTAGGAAAACATGTGGCTCTCTCCACCCAGATTCTCGCTCCACAAGAACAATATGGGTCACAGTTGTAAAAAGTGCTTTTCAGCTCCAGTTTACTCCCTGCTTCCCAGGGACCCAGCTGGTAGCAGTTGTTTAATTCTATCTTGAGAAAGTTACTTTACAATATTGATAGGCTCATTTAGCAATAATAATCATTTAGCCCTTCTTACATGATAAGCTTTATTCCAAACATGTGTTCATGTTATTTTTCACAGACTACCCTTTATTATTATTCTTGTTATAATGGTAGTGGTGGTAGTGATGATGATGAAATTTTATAAATACTAAGGAGACAAACATCCAAATTTATACAATGACACAGTGATACAGTCAAATGCATGCCTTTTTTTTAATGTTGCATTCTCCAAGGATGTTTTATCTTTGCCTGTTTTACTTCTTGCCTGTCATATAAATCCTAGGCTAGGCTCTTCCAATAACTGACTGAATTCCTTTTCCAACTCAGAGTGAAATGTAAACACTAGAGTTACCTAAGGTCATTCAGTAGTTACCTAAAAATGTCTGACCTTTTGTCTAGATGATATGTACAGAGTAAACAAGCAAAGGATGAACATTTTAATATAACTTTTATACCAAAAAATCATCTATACCAGCCATTAAAGATGGTGCACCAAAGTCACAACTTACTTATGATGAATTTGGGCTCACTTTGGGAAGGAAGAAGAACAATAGAATGTAATAGATCTGAGTAATACATAAAATTATTTTTAGCTGAAACTTGTACTTATGTCTGTGACCCAAAGTCATTTGTGTTATAAAAGTAGCATATCCTTTTAAGGGTGTCTTTTACTTACCAAACATTTTTTTTTTTGTAATACATTTACCCCCTTTCTGGTTTTCCACACAGAATTGTTCCCTAGTGGGTGTTCAGCCTTCAAGAAAATTACTCCCAATATAGATGAAGAAGGAGCCATGAAAGAAGATGCTGGAATGATGGATGTTCATTACAGTGAAGTAAGACCCCAGGGCCTGCATTGTCATTTACAGAAAGTTCCCATTTCAAAGTGTACCTATATTAAAGGTTACTAGATCTGGCTTAACTTTGAAAATATCCAAGGGTTGGTGAGCGTAATAAATTGTCTAGTCAAAGGAATTCCTGTTGGCAGGAATCTTGTCTCAGTAAATCTTCCCATTATCTTGTTTTAAAATGTAGCATTTAGAGGGCTGAAAACATAGCTTTTTAGAGGCCTGGAAACATGGCTTAGCAGTTAAGAGCATTTGTCCTTTCTGAGGACCCAGATTTGGTTTGCAGCACTCACATGGTGGTTCATAACTACCTCTAAATCCAGTTTCATGGATGGATCTGATTTCCTCTTCTAGCCTTCATGGACACCAGGCCCTCAAGTGGTATACATACATGCATAGAGGCAAAATACTCATAAAAATAAAGTTAATAAAAGTATTTTTTTAAAATACAGTCTCTACCATCTTTATACCATGATCTCTGTGACCAGATCCCATCTAGCATCTGAAAAAGGACTCCAGAAAACTAGAGTTAACATTGTCTTCTACGTCAAATAGGCAAAGTATATGCAACAAAGTAGTGCAAATGGAAATCTCCTGCTCTCTACCTCAGATGGATAGAAAACAGCTTTAGTTGTCCATCAGTAAGGATCTGCTAAGCACTAACATAGCAGCAAGCCTGTAGAGTTGGTGCTAAAAGGGCTGTAAAGTGGTGAACTATGATCTCCAAGTTCCGCTCTGGAGGTAATCACTGAAATAATGTAGGTATGTGGCATGCAAAGTCAGAGGTGTAAGCAGGGGAGATTAGTATGGTTGTGATGTGAGAGGTGGAGTCAGTATCGTTGGAGTATATGATAGGGATGCATGACAATGTCACAAAGAAACCTATATTTTAAAAATAGGTGTCAATTTTTAAAAGGCAAATGTGACGTTCACAGAGATTGAAGTGGTGTGCCATCCCATAAAATTACATTTTTATTTTTAAAATATTTATTTGTTTTGGGTTTTGAGACATGGCTTCTCTGTAGTTCTAGCTGTCCTGGGACTAGATCTTTAGACTAGGCTGGCCTTGAACTCACAGAAATCCACTTGCCTCTGTCACGTGAGAGCTGGGATTAATGGCTATGCTGTCTACTTTTTGTAACTCATTTGTGAGGATCCTTTGTATATACTGAATGTAAATATTGTATAGTAGATGTTCTGTGAGGTGAAGGAAAGTCTCTTCTTTTCATTTTCATCCAGACTTCTTTTTGGCTATCGTGATCAGATACTGATTTTTAATGATATATGATAATTTTAAAGATTTATTTGATATATTTTTTATTTTTTGAGGTTATAATATATTTACATCACTTCTCCCTTTTTTTTTTTACCCCCTCCAAACCTTCCCATATACCCCACACACTTTTCCAAATTCATAGCTTCTTTTCCTTTCATTGTTACATGTCTGTGTCTGTGTGTATTTTTAAATACATATATACAATGTTACTTGTATGTATATTATTAAATATTCTATTCAGCATTTGTTATTTCCTTTATTAGGCATATGTAGTGGTATATTCCTTTCAGTTCCTGAAATAAACACCATTAGTTTGTAACTGACTTTTTGGTATTTTGGAGAAAGGATCTCACTATGTAGCCCTGGCTGGCCTGAAACTTGCCATGTATACCAGGCTGGCCTTGAAATCACAAAGATCAATCTGCCTCTCCCTTCTGAGTGCTAAGAGTAGAGGTGTGTGCTACTATGTACCTGCTGAAATTCTTACTATAGACATTGAATGTTAATATGCTGACCCTTTCTTCACGTAGTCACATTGATTGAGTACCTGCTGTACAGTCCCACTATACGAATCACAGAAGAAAGCAGTCTAGATAAATAAGCCTGTTCCTACCCCTAAAGAATCACAGCTTATTTGGAATGTCCGTTACCTAGACAGTGCGCAAATATTGCGGAACTATAAATATTTACCCCACTGATTAGTAGAGTGGGGAGCAAAGTATTTGTACCTTGTCTTCCTTATCTGGACCAGGAACAACATGTAGAAGGGTAGTACCATGCTATTCGAAGGAGGGGCTTGAAGGGCATGAGGTATATCGGGAGAATTGCTGTGAGCATTGCTGGTATTGAGGCACTTGGCATGTTGAATGGTGAGGTCATAGAAACTTGAGGCATCTCATCACAAGCCCTGTGTCCACATGAAGGAGCTTGCCCTTATCCTGTGAGTAATGGGATGCTTTCACATTTTCAGTGACATAGTCAGAACTCTGTGCTCTATCTGTAGAGGACGTATTGAGAGGTGCCAAGGCTGGAGTCGGGAAGATCAGTTACGGAAAAACATAATGAGATGTTGAGCTTTAGCAATAGATACAGAAGTGGAGAAGGGTCAGACCTGAGAAAATATCTAGGAAGTAAAAGTGACAGGGCTTGAAAAGAAGCTCAGAGGATGAGGGAAGGAAGCGACTATTAGTTTCCTGGGTATCTTATTCTGTCTGCAGTGCTGTAACATAACACAATAGACTAGGTAGCTGATGAACAGCAGAAATTAATTTCTCAGAGTCCTAGAGGTTGGGAAGTCCAAAATCAAAGTACCAGTGGCAATGTGCCCACGGAGGGCAAACTTCCCAGTCCATAGATGACCTCTTCTTGCTGTGCCCTGACATAGTAGAAGGAGTGAGCTCCATCTCTCATCTCTAGGATTTCTTTTCAAAGGCTGCTTGAAATCCTACTCATGTTGGCTCTGCCTTTTGACATCATCAACCCCGACTTGCTCATCTTCTAATACAATTTAAAAGGTTAGAATTTTCACATGTCAGTCTGAGGGAAATGAACACTTAGACCGTGGCACCAAGGCTGCTACACACAAAGTACCTCAAAGTGGGTAGCTCCAAACAGCAGAAATACATTCCTTCAGCATCCTGGAGTTGAGAAATCTGAAACTGAGGTTTCATCATGGAAACAGTCCACTTCCCCAGAGTCAGGTAGAAGCCTTCCTTGGCTTTTGGTGATAGCTGTTGATCCTTGGCATTCCTTGGTTTGCAGATACATAGATTCTGGCTCTGTGATCACATATTTTCCCTGGATACCTGCAGTGTCTTATGAGGGTGCCAGCTTTATTGGCTTGAAGGCTCACCCTCTATTGGTATATTCATCTTAATCAATTGTATCTCTAACAACCCTTTTCCAGATCAGGTCACATTCTGAGGTGGATGAGAACATCAACTTTAGGACAGGGGTTTTCAACCTTCTGATGTTGCAGTTCCTCATGTTGTGACGAGCCCCCCCACACCCCCGCAGCCATAAAATTATTTTGTTGCTAATTCATGATTGTAATTTTGCTACTGTTATGAATCGTAAAGTAAATATCCAATATGCAGGATATCTGACATGCCACTCCTGTGAAAGGGTAGTTCACCACCCTCCCCTAACCCCGCCAAAGGTAGCAACCAACAGGTTGAGAAATACTGATGTAGGGGAATACAATTCAATTTATAGCAGGATAAAGCCAAAACTGCACCTCGTTTCCCAGCTAAGAATATATAGAATATTGCTACCTGCTTCATCTAGAAGATGAGTTCCATTGTCTAAGAGACAGGCGGGGTCATTATGGCAATCAGTTCCATAGATCTGAAAGAAACCAAGTTGCTAAAACTTAAAGCCAGCAGCACAGCAGTTGGCCTTATCTTTATATTGTTGAGTGAAGTGATGCTTCACAAAATTGTTGTATGCAGCTGTTAATGATTCTGGAAGGTGAGAGTGCTTTATTATAGGATATTATCCTATCCCTACTGGTCATTCATAGGAAGGAGGAGTTCTTTCTCTGGATAGTATCAGTTTAATGGCGACCTAAACCACTAATGTATTCGCTTGAAAAGTTGGCACATTCTCTTAAGACTAATGTTCTGGGCAAATATTGTTTCAATATGAAAGAAAAGAAATGGAGATGTACAAGTTTAGTGGAATTTACTTGGCTAAGCATTTATATATTCTCTGTTTATTTTTATTAAGACATATTGTATATGCATACCTACATGAGATTCATTATTGCTATATCTGAATGTGCATACAGCATTCATTGATGATATCCAACCATCCTTCTTCGACACTTACCACCCACCCTTTGCCACCCTGGCATAATTTCTGTCCTCTAGTGAATCATTCTTCAACTTTCACGTCCACTGAGCCCATAATCTGGAACAAGCAAAAGATTCAATTCAACATGATACTGCAAGCATAGGCTCTCTATTTTCACATCAACAAAATATAGTTGACTGTTGATAGTAATTTCATTTTTTTAGAAATATTTCTAATTTTCTAGTGCTTGTAACATTTGATTTAGAAAATAGTTGTGATGCTGTATATGCTGGTGCGTACATGTTAATCCCAGCACTCACGGGGCTAAGGCACGAAGCTCACTGGCTGGAGGGCAGGAAACCTGGGCTCCACAGCTAGATCCTGATTCAGAAGAAAGCAGTGGGCAGGGGGCAAGATGTGGTCTTACAAGTAAGGTAAGATGGTTTAAGATGGCTTTGTCCGAAGCTATTTTCTAATACCCATTGACTATTTCTCTTACTGCAGGAGGTTTTGCTGGAGTTGCTAGAACAGTGTGTGGATGGCTTGTGGAAGGCAGAGCGTTACGAAGTCATTTCTGAGATCTCCAAGTTGATCATTCCAATTTATGAGAAACGCCGTGAATTTGAGGTAGGGAATGGACACACTGGCATCCCTGCCTTACATACATTGTTTCAGTCTTGGCTGATAGTTTATAGAATGTGTTCCTATCTTTTTACTCTGGTGTCTTCTGAAGAAAACGGGTTGTTCATTATATTAGAACATTGGAATTTTATCATAAAATAAATATACTTATTTTATTTTATTTTTTTAATTTGTGAGGCCAAGGATGGACCCCAGGGCCTTGAGCATGCTAGGGACATATCCTATCTCCAAGACTCCCCCATTGCAGATTGTAACTCTCCTCCCTAGAAACATGATTCTTTGTTGAGCTAGAGTGCAGGGACTAAAAGTGCTGGCAGACAAAGGAACGTAGGAGGATACCAGCAATAATTCAGCTATGAGGGTTTATTATCAATTTTCCCTGCCTGGAAAACTGTTGATAGATTCCAATGAACGGCTGCTGCCATGTGCATGGGGCGGAATTTTTTAAATATTCAAGTCTTTGGGTTTATATCATCATTTCTACTGCAACTGTACAGAAAGCAGGAGGCTGGCTTAGGATTTAAGCTATTTTGAGAGTAGAGGTGAAATGAGCTGAGGGTAGTCACTTTGTGGAACTGATACTGATAATTGCCTCAAATTTGAAGCTAGCCTAGACTGCATAGAATGGCCCTTTATTTAAAAATACACACACACACACACACACACACACACACACACACACACACAAAACAACAACCACAAAACCCCCACCCAACAACAAAACCTGTTTTTAAACTCAAAAGCTTCAAGAAGTCCCTGAAGTTGACCAGAGATGCTAAGCCCTGCCTTCTCTAATATAAACGGTAAGGACTACTAAAAGACACTCTCAGAGCAACTGGGCTGCCCAGAAGAGTCTCAGATCAACAGAGGTCCCTGAAACAGACATTCCTCAACCTGTTGAGCTACCTGCAAGTTGCAGAGTGTGCTCCTGGCCTTCAGTTTTCGCGAGTTACACTGAGGCGGGCTTTTGGTGATACAGCTGACACTGAGTCCATTTTGCTCTTATAAAGGCTTATCTCACCCATACTCCTGTTAGCAAACCCCATAGAACTCATTGGTTCGCCAAAAATTTTTTTGAAAATTTTTCTAAGTCAGACTGCAGAAGTAGCTCAGTAGTTAAGAGCACCTGCTGCTCTTGCAGAGGTCCTGGGTTCAGTTTCCAGAACCCACGTAGTGGCCCACAACCAACTGTGAATCCAGTTCCAGGGGATCTGATGTCTCTTCTGATCTCTGTGGTATACAGACATATGTGCAAGCAAAACATTCACACACATAAAAATTAAATTAAGAAAGAACTTAATAATTATGCATAAATAAGTAAAATTCACATATTCACACAATATGAAATGTTTCTGCGCTTCTGGGCATTGAACCCAGGCACGTGCTGGGCCATTTCTGCACTACTCAGCTGTAGCTGAGCCCCTTTATTGCAACTTTTGAGGGGAGATCGTGCTAATAGCCCAGCATGTTCTGGTACTGGAATGAGTACATAGTGAGTACCAGGCCACCCTAGGCTATACAGCAAGACCGTGTCTCCAAAATCACAATAAAATAAACAATAAAACCCAATGTTTTTTTAACAAATTAAATATTGATATATTTTAAACTGTTATATGTTGATCTTGATACATTTCATGACTGACAAAAACACAGAGATAATTTCTATATTCTCGTTTTCAGAAACTGACTCAAATCTATAGAACTCTTCATGGCGCTTACACAAAAATTCTGGAGGTTATGCACACCAAAAAAAGACTTTTAGGTACTTTCTTTAGAGTTGCCTTTTATGGCCAGGTAAGTGTGCTTTAGTAAAGTTTGTTCATCAAGCTGTTTGGCTTTTTTAATGTTTGCCTTTGACTTCTATGGCCTTTGTGCAGTCTTTGCTTCTGTAGATGTGTCTTGCTTTTCCCACAGGAGAGAGCTCAGTGTGTAGTGTTCTAGAGCTCAGTGTGTAGTGTTCTAGTTCACTTTAGTTCTCTTCTCTAATTAGGTCAGGGATGCCAGGTGTGGATTTCTTATTAATTCATGAAAAAAAATCCATGTTAGTTTCCTCCTTCTACCAATAATATGTTTGTATGCTTATGAATTTGAGAACACACAGAAGAAAACTTTACCATGGGGATAATTACTAAAATTTATAACAAATAAAAATAATTCTATATTACATCTTCCCCTTCCAGACAATAATAATATGCTTGTATGCTTAAGCAATTGACAATTCTAGTGTTAATATACTAAAATTAAAATATTAATATGGTCTGACGTGGAGTTTCTATTTCTGTGATAAAACACCATGACCAAAAGCAACTTGTGGAGGAAGGGTTTATCTCAGATTATACCATACTCCTTTACTGAGGGAAGTTAGAGTAGTAACCAAACAGGACAGGAACCTGGAGGCAGAAGCCATGGAGGGGTGCTGCTTACTGCTTGCTCTTCATCACTTGCTCAGCCTGCTTTCTCATAGAACCCAGCACAACCAGCCCGGGGATACAAACACCCACAATGGGTTGGGCCCTCCCCCATCGATCACTAATTAAGAAAATGCCCTACAGGCTTGCCTACAGGCCTCTCTGATAGACATATTCTCAATCGAGATTCCTACTTTCCAAATTACTCTACTTTATGTCAAGTTGACATAAAACTAGCCAGCATAAATATGTTAAAACTAATATTAATCAGTATTATTTTAAATGTAGTCAAATCTATTGTCACTAGTTCTGCAGATTTATATTTCCCTTTGATGCTTTTCTCACATATTATTTGTAAACTACTTTTTTTTACCTTTATAATAGTCATTTTTTGAAGAAGAAGATGGAAAAGAGTACATCTATAAAGAACCCAAGCTCACTGGCCTTTCAGAGATTTCCTTGAGACTTGTGAAACTTTATGGTGAAAAATTTGGTACTGAAAATGTCAAAATAATTCAGGATTCAGACAAGGTAACCTGTGCCGTGCATTTGGAAATCACTGTTCATTTTTTACAGACTTAGTACATTGCTCGTGATATGTGGGAGAGAAGCATGGAGGATGATCCTATCAGGGAATGACAGGAAGAATGGGGGCTTTGAAATTAGGGAGGCCAGGACTCAAATCTCCATTCTCTGCTAACTATAATGCCTATAGGGAAATCACTTAGCCGCTCTGAGCTTGAGTCTTCTCACTTGTAACATGGAGACAACAGTACCCTCCTTGTGGTGGTGTTATATGCATTAAATGAGTTACTGCGTAGAAAGTGACAATAGAGTTACATTAAATATTCACTAATAGTAATAGAAAAGACCATGTTTAATAAAGTTCAGCTGTTGTAATACAGTTCTATACCATGATTCTTAGTTGACTCCTGTGTCATTAAAATCATCCAGAGGCATAGAGACCTGCTATACTGAGCTAAAATAGCCCTAGTTAAAAAAGATTGACTATACTTACATTATTATTATGATTATTATGATTATTATGATTATGATTATTATTATTATTATTGTGTGTGTGCATATGTGTTTATATGTACATGTGAAAACATGCATGTGAAAGATAGAAGTCAATGTTAAAGGCCTTCAGTCACTCTCCACCTGATTTTATTTTATTTTTTGAGACAAGGTCTTTAACTGAACCTGGAGCTCTCCAAATTAGCTAGACTGGCTGGCCAGCAAACTCAGGGATCCTGCTGTCTCTGCCAACCTGAGACTAGGGTTACAGGTGTGCACTGCCAGCTTTTTTTTATCTGGTTCTGGGGATCAAGCTCAGGTCCTCTTGCCTGTACTGTCAAAGGTTTTACTGCAGCCACTATCCCCCAGTATTCTTTTGGTTTGGTTTTTTGCTGGTCTCAAACTCCCAACAGCAGCCTTTATATATGCTGGGGAAAGGAGAGACATAGTGACTACAGTCAGTTTAGGGACCACATGAGGCTATTGAGTTGTTTACTTCCTTAACCAAGCTTCCCTGAAAGATGAAATAGTTTATGTCCAAAGAGCATTGTGTCTTATGATGAGAGGTTCCTTGACGAATGCAGTATTTCACCTCCCTTTAGTATACCCTGTATCTTAGGGACCAAGATGGAGGGCTTTACCTATTAGGAAATTGTTACACAACAACACTCAGGCTGGCAAACTATTTCTGAACAGGAACTGACTTAGGCAGGCCTGAAATGCAGGACCCACCTCCATTTTCAGAGTACTGAAAGTAGGTATACGTTACCATACCTGCAAGGTGTTTTCCTTGTGACTATTCCCTAAGTAATATAGTATAACAAGAAACTGCTAGAATTTATCTTGTATTTGCTGTCACAAGTCATCCCAACATGGTTTAAGAGGTGCAGAAAGGTAATTCACAGATTCCATGCAACCATTTTGCCACTTTATATAAGTAATTCAATTTTTGACTTGTAAAGTTAAAACGTTCTTTGTGTGCTTTTGGGGAAGGGCAGTTAGGGAGGATTATGGCCCTGAGCTATTATGCCAAGCAAACAAAAACAGAAACAGACCATTCTTTTTGCTTGCCAAAGACAAAATCTGCTTAAAGGCACAAGCAATTTGAAAAGAAGTTTAGCCATGTCTTCCAGAACCTTAAATGTATGTTTCCTTTGGCCCAGCAATATCATGTTTAAAGTTTTATATTATAAATATAATACATGCACAGGGTTGTTTGTTAAAGGAAGTTTGGTGTTATGAAATCCTGGGAAAAGCTTGATAGTAATATACCTACCTACATGGTAGAAATAATGTACAATAGTAATAATATATAATAGGTACAGTTTCCTAGGAATGAAAAGAGTGATTTATTGTTATTGTGTGTTTTGTGGGGGGGGGGGGGTGGAGGTAGTATTGCAACAGCCTCAGTTTGTAGCTCAAGCAGGCCAGGAACTCACTATGTAGTCCAGGCTGGCTTCAGCTGCACAAGTGCTAGATTTATAGGTGTTATTAGCCACCAAGTTTGGCAGGATGAATGATTTATCATTATCAGTATGACAATATCAAAATGTGTCATTAAAGAAAGCAAGCAAGATGCAGGACAGTAGGGATGGGAAGTACATTTGTATCAAAATTGGAAATTCATATCAATGTATCTCTATACATAAATGAATCTAGAGTCTTGGCTGGGAAGAAGGAGTGTTGTTGGTTGGTTGGTGTTTTTGTTTTGTTTTGATTTTTCATTTGTTTGTTTTGTTATTCATATATAAACTGCACTACCTAATATGTGTATGTACAAGCATTTTAGGCTTGGCATCCCACTTGAATTTTTTATTTACTGTTTCTGTTTCATCTTAGCCAAATAATTACATTGACTGGGGTTTTTCTAAAAAGTGAGAGAATTCTTTCTGAATCTTTTAGCTAAGATAAGGATAGTAGGAGGGAAAGGTTAATGTTTCTAGAGCAAGCCAAGGAAATAGAAGGGATTTAAATGACTTAACAGGAGTTAAGATATTTCCTATTCCCTGGTATGGAGGGCAAAAGGACACAGAGACTGGAAGGAGATATTTTTTGGATTTTGGTTTTTGGTTTTTCTTTTTTCTTCCCTTCCTTCCTTTCACTAAACACAGACAGATGTGACTAATAAATGACAAAGAGACAGCAAACAAGTCACCAGCACCCAGAGTACAAGGCAGACTTTGTTGGGAAAATCTGAAAGCTGATTGTGAGTTTTGTCTGGAGTTAAGGGGGAATGCGGGAGAGTTCAAGCATCCACAAGTAAACAAAGACAGCGAGGACAGCAGCAGCACTTCTTGCATGGAGTTTAGATGACTCACGAAATGGCTAGCAACTTTAGCTTGACTTTTGTGTGTTGTTGTTGTTGTTGTTGTTGTTGTTACTGAGAATTGAATCAAATACCTTGTACGTGCTAGGCCAGAATTCTACTACTTGAATTGTACCCCCAGCCATAGGGCTAAACTTTTATGTCTTCAACATAGAATCACTGTATTTTCTTTGGATCCCTTTCCTTTGCTGGTTAGGGTCAACTGATATAAGTAGGAATACCTATCCTTGAAGGCTTAAGAGATGGCTCAGTAGTTAAGAAGACTTGCTTTTCTTGTAGAGACCCAGACTCAGTTCCCAGCACCCATGGTGGCTCACAAGCATCTTTAACTCCAGTTCTAGTAATTTTGTTGTTCACTTCTGGCTTTGGTGAGCACTCTATGCACATGGTGTACATACATACATGTAGACAAACTCTCATACACATAAAATAAAAATACAGAAATAAAATCTTTTTAAAAATATCCGCTCATGATATCAAACACTGCTGTGGATAAAACAAATTGGTAGGCTACTTTGTGATGATATATTTAGATAATATATTAAAATTCTTAAATCTATATAAATTTTTAAACTAAATATTTTTTCTTTTTAAAAAAATATTTTATTATATTTCTTTTTTAACATACACACTTATATTATTACACATGAATAAAATAAACTACATACAACAGGAAGAACCATGAGACAATCATGAGTTATATAAATATTACATTCATAGTGATTTGGCTATTTGTATTTGTCAGACTTGAAGTAAACATCTTTCCTATCTTGTTGGGTCTAAATTTCTGAATGAAAATCAATATCTATCATATCTCATCTCTATTAACTTAAATCATCCATCTTTATCTAAAAAAATCTTATCCCCTAACCAACTAAACTTGATTGTAAGACTAAACTATCTGGTCTTTAACCCCATCAGAGACTTGAAAAGGAATAAAACTTAAATATCTGAGTGAACTAGAAGTACAGGCTAGCAGCTTCCAAAATGAAAAAATGACTGAGACAGGTTACTGCCTGAACAGTCACCCAACACTATAACGTTGAAGCCTCATCTTCAGCCTTCTGGCCCAACATCTCTGCCAGACATATTTGTGAGGCAGGCTCCATTGAGGACTTGCTTACCCTGTCTTGGCAGAGTGTGGTCGTCAACTCTGCCTGCATCCAAACTTACCCATTTTAAGGCAGAGTTCTGTCTGTGGCAGAAATGAGAACATTTTGCCCTGTGGCTTGTTTGCCACATTTGAGGCCAACTCCATAAGGAGGCTCTTTGATGTTGTTCATCTTCTTTGAGGTCGGCTGAGTGTTGTCAGGAGTTAACTTGTCTTGTTGTCAAAGAATCTTTAGAATAATAAAAACATCTTTAAATGTCATATTCTGTGGGTCTCTGAGGCATTTGAAGACCTTATTTAACTATTTTACCTTATATATCTATAGAATCCTATCTATCTGTTAGACCTAGGATATATATTCTTGTGATAAAATTAGACTAGTATTTGACACGACTATGATTTGCATCAATATACAAAATTCAGTACCAATGAATTAAAAATAACCTTCTTTGTGAGTAACAATTAAGGCCTTGAGTTAAGGAGTAGGTTCAATAATCTACCTTTTGTTCTATCATCCCTCTATTTTTCTATATCCCCTTTTCTTTCTTTTTATCTCCTATCTCCTTGCCTATGAAAGAAAGATAAAGGAAAAGAGATATGTCCCTGAGTCCAACCTAGTTTTCTTTCTGTATAAAACCAATAATAACTTATAACTACCTCCCAATGAAAATAAGTATCTGTAGCTCAGGAGAGCAAACAGAAACCTACCCGACCCCCCTTAGAGGAAATGGGACATTATTCTCTTAAGGTTTCTTCAGGCTGATTTGGGGCAAATAATATCTTAGAAAGTGCCTCAAAAATTGGGGAAAATGGTTAAACAAGACAGGGATTGCATTTGTGGTCCAGTTTGTAAATGTTGAGAGATTCCAGGCTTAATCGTTAGGCAAATAATCAAGCAAAAAAGCACCTCATTTTCAACTCAGATGTTCACCAAAACATGGCATGCCATAGAAAAACGTTAGAAAATAACCAATGTGTCTATTAATAAGGGAATGGTCCAGTCACTCATGTTTATTCATTTAGCCATTGAAAGTCATGTCAAGCCACTTGTGTTGTTTCACACCTATAATTTTAACAATGAAGAGGCCAAACCAGGAGGACAACTGTAAGCTATAGTGAATGCCAAGCTAGCCTGAGTTACAGTGTGATACTCTGTCTCAAATAATATAAATAGTGTCAATGCTAGTGTCAACACTCAGTATAAACTAATGGTAGTTACAATGTCTTCTGATTGCAGTAGGCTTCATGTATTGTACAACTATTTTACTAAATATTTAAGAAATCAGATTATAAAACTCTTCAGTATAATATCAATTTTCAGAATGTATATGCATAGAAATAATTGGAAAGAAATATGTGACATGTAAATAGTGCTAATTGCTGAAGGCCGGGATTACAGTGGTGGTTTTGTTGTTGTTGTTCTTTCTATACTTTTGTTAGTCTCTTTAGCTTTCTGTACCTTTCTTATAGTCAGAAATAAATTATCTATAAAACACAGCTATGATCTCCCCTAGGCAGGTGTACAGTAAATCAGGAGCACAATTGTTATGGCTGTGTTTCTAATGTGGTCTTAAATCAGTCAGCTGTACTTTCCTTTTCTTCTCATTGATTTTTGTTGTTTGGTTTTAATCTGTCTTTATAGGTAAATGCCAAAGAACTTGATCCAAAATTTGCTCATATACAAGTCACTTATGTGAAGCCCTATTTTGATGACAAAGAACTCACAGAAAGAAAGACAGAGTTTGAAAGAAATCATAATATCAACAGATTTGTTTTTGAGGCCCCATATACATTATCAGGCAAAAAGCAAGGCTGCATAGAAGAGCAGTGTAAACGCCGGACCATCTTGACTAGTAAGTGGGAATCGTTGTGTTGCTCTCATATCTGTCTTGGTCTTTTCTCATATACATAAGTACCAGCTGGCCAGCAGGCACATGTAACTGAAATTTTAATCATTTGTTATTTTACAAGTTTATACAAACATGTCCTTGTAATAAACCATCGTTTCCCCATATGTCACTCCTAATTGCTTAGAGGTGTCTCATAAAGATAATTTTATCCTTTCATCCTGAAGTAGAAGGAACTAGTTGGCACCCTAAGGAATTTTTCTAGAAAAAAAAGCATGGGAAGGCATAAACATGTTGATTCTGGTTTTTCTTTCAATTCCACTGAATTAATAACTTTCTAAAATTGGTCTTTGTGATAACCTTGTCCAGCCTTGGCATGGGGGTCTGTGGCTAGTCTTATTGCATCTTCTTATGCCATGTCCAATTGATATCACCCGGAAGGCTGCTCTTTTCTGAAGGGATAACAGAGAAGCAGTGGATCTGTGGGGAGGTGGGGGTTGGAGCTGAGAGGAGTGGAGAGAGGGGAGGCTGTGGTCAGGATGCATTATATATATGGGAAGAATGAAGAAAAATAAATAAATAAAGTGATTCCATTGCTACTTCAAAAAAAAAAATAAACTTGGTCTTCGCATTATCACAGCTTCAAACTCATTTCCGTATGTGAAAAAGAGAATTTCTATAAACTGTGAACAACAGGTGAATTTAAAACCAATTGATGTTGCTACTGATGAAATCAAAGATAAAACTGCTGAGCTGCACAAGCTTTGCTCCTCTGCTGACGTGGACATGATTCAGCTGCAGCTAAAGCTGCAGGGCTGCGTCTCTGTGCAGGTACAGTGGTTGCCCAGTAAGCTCAAAGGGGCTTGGGCTGTTTCTTTTGCTTTTGTAAGGGCACAGAGAAAGCATTAACTACAATTGTGTGTTATGTTCTTATTGGGTGCAAAAAAGCCCCCTGTGTTCTTATTTAACATTCAAAGTCGATCACATTTCATTTATATGAATTTTCTATTGTGTCAGAAGACTTTAACATAAACTTCTAAGGCTGGTGAAACCCTGTATTTATATATCAGAAATCATTAACTAATTTATTGGTGTATCATTTAACCACATTAATCCCTTTAGTTAATGATTTTTCACACAATCTTCTCTTAAGCATAAGAAATAGATCTCTACACCATGGGTTTTTCTGTGTATTGTGTATTTGTCATCCCCTAAGTCCTTGGGTTTTTTTCCCAAACTTTTTCTTTTTTCTTTTGTTTTCTTTTGTTGTTGTTGGTTTTCAGACAGGGTTCATCTGAATAACAAGTCCTGGCTGTCCCTACTTTGTAGATGAGGCTGGTCTTGAACTCACAGAGATCCACCTGCCTGTGCTTCCCTTAGTGCTGGGATGAAAGCCATGTGCCACCATGCCCAGCCTGCTCTTGGGGGTTTTAATGAAAAGGGAAATGCAAACTCTCCTGTTGGTTACATGCTGGCCATACTATCAAAATTTTTTCCCTTATGTAATTTAGGTCAATGCTGGTCCATTAGCATATGCAAGAGCATTCTTAAATGAAAGCCACGCTGCCAAGTATCCACTTAAGAAAGTGAATGAGCTGAAAGACATGTTTAGGTAAGTGTTAGTTCCTAGATCATATCTCTATTCTTTTTTCCTTCTTCTTCTTCAAAAAAGTGCAGCAATAAAAATATTCATCAGGTAAGGGCATTCTCTGTGTTCTTTGAAATGCTTAGTTGTCCTCCAAATGGCACTGTTAAGTAAGTAGTCAGGAACTATATGATCTGTTTCATGCTCAGAGACACTAACACCGCTCCTGTGACCCAAGGGATTAAATACGCCAGCTTACTTTATTGCTTTGGATATTTTAAATGACACAAGCACAAGCCTATATTCATTACACGAGTCCTTTCCTTGCCCGATTGACCTTGCATTATAGCATTCCAGACCATTTAGGGAAGGAGTCGAGTGGAGCTGGGAAGGTTGCACAGGCTTCCTTCTAGTCTCCCTGTTCTATCACTTGGACTCTGCAGAGCTGGAAAATGCCTTAGCTTATCTGCAGTGAGTAGCCCTGTAAACCAAGGCATGTGAATGGTCAGAAAAACATCTGATTCATATCTAAGCAGAATTTAATTATAGAATATAAGGACAAAATAGAGTAAAATAGACTAAAGAGAAAGATAGTAACCTATATACTTGTTTTCACCCTACTTTTATCATTACTTTTCTGTCTATTACAGGTTGCAGCGTAGCCTGTACTCATTCTATGTACATGCATAGACTGTACTATTTATTAACAGTCTATGCATGTACACAAGATTCTACTAATTGCTATGACAGGATTTCAAAAAATGGATGTACCCATGTGCATCCACTCTTAATTGTGAACATTAAGCACTTGAAAAATAAATGAATAAAAGTTAACATAAATCTGGTCTTGGTAGTGCACACCTGTAACTCCAGCACTTGGGGAGCAGAGGCAGGCGGATCTCTATGAGTTCGAGGCCAGCCTGGTCTACAAAGTGAGTCCTGGACAACCAAGGCTATTACACAGAGAAACCCTGTATTGGAAAAAAAAAAAAAGAATTACCATGAAATAATGGGAGAAAAGACTTTTATATAGTTCTTCTACTCTTTGTTCGTATCCCTACCAGTGCAAATACTTTATACCTATAACACACAACACACTGGCCAAATAGTAAACCCCAAATGAATTCTGTTTGAATGAGTGGCTGTACATAACTCCATTAAGGTTCCTAGCAAGACATATGTTTTGAGCCAGGTGTTGATTTATTTTTTGTTTTGTAGGGAGACAGGGTCTCACTACATAGCTTTGGTTAGCCTGGAGCTGGCTATGTAGACCAGGCTGACCTCTGCCCCCTGAGTGTTGTATTAAAAGCATGCATTAGGCACTGAAGCAGGCTTTAAAATAGATCAGAAACCAGAGAGCAAAGATAAAGAGAAAGTTAAAACATATTTCAGACTAAGGAAATGACCACAACTAATAGTGAGAAAATAGAAATTCCGATCTTTATTTAAGAAAGTCACTCAAAATTAATTGTCAAACTATAGTTGGTGATACTTTGGAAGAATAAGTAACAAAACTTTTATCCTTTGTGTTTTCATGTTTATCTACAGGAAATTCATACAGGCATGCAGCATTGCACTTGAACTAAATGAGAGGCTAATTAAAGAGGATCAAGTTGAGTACCATGAAGGACTAAAATCAAATTTCAGAGACATGGTAAAGGAATTGTCTGACATTATCCATGAGCAGGCAAGTATTAAAAATGAGGACAGAATCTGAGGTCCCTAAAGTACTACTTACCAAAATATATTAGTTTGAAATATATTACCCTAAAATTTAGTTTACATTTAATTTTCATTACCTTTTTATTTATTCACTTTGTATGGATGTATACATGTATGGATTTTGGGTAGGTAGGTAGGTTAATGGTGCTATGTGCCACAGTATGCATGTGATATGACACATGTGTGCCATGGTGTGTGTGTGTGTGTGTGTGTGTGTGTGTGTGTAGATAAAAGGAAACCATGCCCAAATCAGTTCTTTCCTGACATCATGCGGGTTCCAGGAATTGAACTCAGGTCTTTAGGCTTGACTGCAGGCATTTTTACCTACTGAGGTATTTACTGGACCATTAGGTCATATCTTAAAATTTGCTCATCTCATATCTTCAGCCATTTAAGTCATGTAATGTGAATGAAACTTGAAGCAATTACCCAAAACTGCTGCAGAAGTAATGATCAATAAGAGGCCATTGTATTCTTTGTGCTATGACAGTAAAGACAACTAGCTGAGAAAATCTCAATCTACTGATTTATAGGAGTCTCTTAAGAAGGATCCTAATGAGGTGAAAAGACTGGCTCTGCAGCCAAGTTCCTATATAATGTTCTTATCTTGGCCATAAGAAGCTAGATACTGAACAAACATGAGGACCTGAGTTCAGATAGCCAGCACCGACATAAAACTGAGGCATAGCAGTGCGCACCTGTAACCCCAGTGCTTGAAGTGGAGTGGAGACAGGAGGATTCCTGGAGCACATTAGTCAGCCAGCCTAGCCAAACCTGTAAGATCCATGTTCAGTAAGAGACCCTGTCTCCAAAACCTAACATGAAGCCCAATAGAAGACACCCAGTGTCATTCTTCTGGCTTGTGTGTGCGCGCGTGCGCAAACAACACACACACACACAGAGTATACCCTCATGAGCCCATGAGCACATCTGAACCTGTGTGCACACCCATATAAACAAATACATATATCACACATAAGCAAATACAATAACAGTTTTTTAACTAGGTGCTATGATGTAGGTGACAGGCTAAATCACTGAGTGTTCGGAACAGTTATAGCTTTCTTAGGAAAACAGCCTGAGAAAAGTAAAAGTAAACACCTGATCCTAGCTTATAGTCAAAGCCTCATCATTAAGTACTTAGCACTGTTACATATCCACTGATCATTATAGAAATCTGACCATGTTGGTAGACTATCTGTTGAGGCCCTAGACTTTGTATTTACATCTACTTTGCATATGGATTGCCAGTTAACCATTTAAACTTTTTTTTTTAACTCATGTTTGTAAAAGTTGTGGAATAATGGTCTGCTTCCTCACTGACAGAGCATTTGAGCTTATCATAAAACTTTCCTCATTTCCTCATGAATGAAAACCTTGAACCGATAAATACTTTTTCTCTCTGAGGCAAGGTTTCATGTAGCCCACACTGCCTCACACTTACAACCAAAGCTAGTTTTGACCTTCTTCCTGTCTCTGCCTTCCAAGTGCTAGAACTATAGGCATCATCAACCATGCTAGGCTCCAGAGAAGGTATTCTGAAAGCTGGTCCTTACAGCTTGGCCCAGTGCGTGGTAGAAAGACTTGTCAGACCACAAAAGCTGACTAGCTTCAGTGAACCCTCCTAGGTTGTTGCATTTCTTTGGCATGCTTTAACTTAAAGAGCTATGGGAAATGTCATCACTGGGTGTGACCCTGAATTTACTTTTCTAATCATTGTCATCTGCTCATAATGGAGAACCAGGGTGAGCCAGAAATAAGTGGTTAATGAGGTCAAGCCCAGTCTTCTATGCATCCATTCTGTTTGTTTGTTTGTTTGTTATAAAGGAGAACATTTGATTGGGGCTGGCTTCCAGTTTCAGAAGTTTAGTCCATTGTCGTCATCATGGTGGTGTATGCCATCGTAGTAGGGCAAGGGCTTTTACATGTGTGCATGGGGTCATGAAGTGCTCATCAAAAGTACCAACTTTCTCCAAAGCCTCTTGTCCCAGGAAGTAGACAAATGATTTGCACCACAGGGTCTCTCATTGAAACTGGAGCTCAGCAACTGAGCAAGATTAGTTGGCCAGTGGGCCCTAGGGATCCTCCTATCTCTAACTCCTCAGGGCTAGGATTACAGATGGGTACCACCATGCCCAGCTTTTTAGGTACGAGCTAGGGATCTGAACTCAGGTTCTCATGCTTGTACAGTAAGCACTTTACTAATACTAATACAGCTATCCTTCCAGTTCTCAGAATTCATGCTATTAAGCCAACCTTTGATATAGAAAGAGGATGGGAAACCAAAGGTATTGAGCAGGCATTAGGGTAAAAGTCTTCTTTCTCAGGTTCTGGTTAATGAGATGCATCCATTTTTTTTTTTGTAGCTGGAACCCTGAAGGCTTGAGGGGCTTTCAGTCTTCTTTTTGACGCCTTTACTAGCCTATTTAGAACTAAATGTAAATAGCAAGGCATTGCTTTTCAGAGGCCCCTTTCTCCTTCCTTCCCAGAGCAGCCAAGAGATAATAAGACTAGGAAGCCAGGGAAGCTTTCTGCTTCCATTACTGACTGCATCTCACCCTCACCCCTTAGCACAAGAGAGCAGGGCTCACTGCACCATCACTATTATGCAGTGTGTCCTGTTATTAGTGGTGTACATAGCTGGTTCTTAGAAGCTGTCTGCTTGAGGAGTCTCATTCCTTATAATACATGGGAAAAAAATAGTAACAATGACTCCATGTATACTGTCTGACAGTTATCTCATTTGCATGCAGCTGCATTGCCTGGTCTTGAATTCTAAATTATTCAAATTTAAGGCAAATTACTCAATTTATTATTGCTACTATGATCAAGATATTTAGAATGGTCATTTTGTTGTGTTTTTTTCCCCTTGAAGCATGAATTTTTTAAATCATCTGGCAATCTCCCACCTGCCTATATCAGTTACTCCATTAAACCATTAACATTTTTCTTAGTCGGAAATCAATATTTTAGGCCCTTGATGTGCGCTAACCATTAGCTAACCAAGAAAACATTTTGTTTCTATATGTTGCCTATTTATGTAAACCATTAACTTTTTGATAAATGAATTGGTATATTCAATAAGGTTAAAAGAAAAGTTTTTTCAGCCATATTTGTTGAGATTGATCATCCTACCACAAAATGAGACAAAGCGTAGGTAAGTATATACTGAAGTAAGAGCTCACAACTGTTCTATTGAGCCTGATTCCTTGAAAAAAGAAAGAGCCTGAATTTTCCTTGGCTTCTTTAATATACATTGTTTCAGTATACCAAAGTATATAGTAATTTTTTATATTTATATAAAATAAGTATGCCTTAACTTTTTTTCTTTAAGCTTTTGACGATAAAAAATTTTTCAAAGAATAATTTAAGATTATTGATTGCAAATTTCTTATTTAGGTAGAGTTGGTGGTGGCCATAGTAGGACCATGGTAGGTGTTTTGACAGTCTCATTTGCTTGTCACACCTGACAGACATGAATAATTGATTAATCATCAGTTAAATCTGTAGCATGCTTTCAGATTCATGTCATGAGTTAAAACTTTTGTAAAATGAAATTCCTCTAAAATATCTTTAAGCCTGTGATTTATAACAACACCAATAATAGGGTGCATAGAATTGTAGACCAAGGCTTAATACTAAAGCTTCAAAGCCAACCTGAGAACAGATGTCCTACTTTGTTCTCCGCTGCTGTGATAAAACATCTGACTCAAAGCAATATGGAGAAGAAAAGGTTTATTTGGCTTACACATCCCTATCATAGTCATCATTGAGGGAAATCAGGACAGGAGCCATGGAGTAAAGCTGCTCATTGGTGTGTTCCCCATAGCTTGCTCAGCCGACATTCTTCATATAAACTAGGCTCACTTGCTCAGGGTGGCCCTGTCCACAGTGCTAGATTCTCCCTCATCAATCATTCATCAAGAAAATGTCCCCACAGCTTGCCTAAAGGCCAGTCTGATAAGTTCCCTCTTGCAAGATGACTCTAGCTTGTGTTCAACTTACCAAACCAAACCAAACCAAAACAGCCAGCACACCCAGCGGTTTTTTAGATTTATTTTTGTTTACATTTGTGTGCATATATGCATGTGTTCAGTGTGTGTGCGTGTGTGTGTGTGTGTGTGTGTGTGTGTGTGTGTGTGTGTCATGTGTGTGCAGTATGGAGGCAAGAAAAGAAGGGTGTCAGATCCCCTGGAGCTGGAGTTACAAACAGTGTGATCCTTCCAATGAGATTACTGGGAGACAAACTCAGGTCCTTTGAAAAACCAGGAATATTAAAAGCTATTAAAAAACTGAACCAAACAAAAACCTTAAGATCCAAGCTAGGACTCAAAGAGAGGCAATGTAATATGTGTACCATTCTTTTCATCTATTTCATTTAAGCATAAAACCTTCGTTGATTTGGCTTTTGATCACATTAACTGAATAATTTTAAAAATATGTATACTGGGCTGGAAAGATGACTCAGAGGTTAAGAACACTGCCTGTTCTTCCAAAGGTCCTGAGTTCAATTCCCAGCAACCACATGGTGGCTCACAGCCATCTATAATGAGACCTGGTGCCCCTCTGACATACAAGTATCGTATGGTATACATAATAAATAAATGAATCTTTTTAAAATGTATACCAACATGAATCTATATCTTTATTTTCATGTGGAAATATAATATTCATATGTTTTTATTTCCATTTTATATTGATTAGCTTATATTTTCTTTCAAATAGGCACTTTTGATTTCTATCTCCATTTAGTATTATTTCAAATCTGCAGGGATGGAGCATTTGTGAAAAGTCCCTGGGTGATTCTGAGAATAACTCTGGTAGAAGGTAGATGGATAGCCCATAACCTCTTCTCAAAGGGTAATCCCTACTTAAAGGTGGGGACAAGTTAAAATAGAATTCAAGGATTGAATCCTGTCTCTTTTTATTGAATTTTGCATTTCATGACCTTTTGTTTTTCCTAATGAGTAACCAGATCTTTTCTGCTTTTTTGATATGCTGCCTTTGTAACTCAGCTGTGAAGCCTGAAGCCGGTAATGTTACTCTTTGTTGTTTTAAGTAGCCCAGTGTTGGTGATGAATTAAAATATGCCTATAATTTCATATATAGTCAGTCTTTCTCTCTCTCTCTCTCTCTCTCTCTCTCTCTCTCTCTCTCTCTCTCTCAGCAGTAAAATTTTCGGTTGGTGATAATTGTGGGGGTTTTTTGTTTGTTTGTTTTTGTTTCAGATATTACAAGAAGACACAATTCATTCTCCCTGGATGAACAACACGTTACACGTATTTTGTGCAATTAGTGGTACATCGAGTGACAGAGGTTATGGTTCCCCAAGATACACTGAAGTATGAAGCGATGTGGAAGGAAATGGCAATGAGACTGAACTTTCTCAGGAATATTCGGAGCTGTGCAAATGTTAAAATGTAGAGATTTGATATGTGCGGAGTGTTTCCTCCTGACACCAAAATTGTCATGCTTTCATACAGGGTGCTTACGTATTTGTAAATATTTACGCAACTTGAAAGTGCCTGGAACATTGCACCACTGTGCTTGGTTTGTACTTTTTTAGGTAAATCTATATGCTGAAAAGTAGAGTTCAAAACCATTCATTCAATTTGCTTAATTACTGATTAATAATAACGAGACTATGTAAAATTGTATAATGGAACCCAATAAAAGGTAAAACTTATTTGTAATTCGAAGTGAAGGAAATAATGCTTTGAATTTAGCATTGTTCTTGATAAGAACTTGAACTTATTATCCTATGAATCCTTGGGGAAGAAAACAATTTAAAAAACCTATAGAACATAGATAATTGAGGAGAGAATGTGAAGCACTGCCTATTAGTAGTTAAGGCCAGGGTGAGGAAAAAAAAAATAACAGAACCATGCTTTAACAGGAAAACTTGGGAAAGAAAAGCTACCCTAGAAATAGCATCCATATGTACTGCTTGCCGTTTGATCTGAGGGTTCTCCGCATCAGAGCTCATCCCTCTACCTCATGCAGCAGGAGAGAGTACTGCAGGGCAGGGCTTTGTTCCAACATTTGTTGCCTGAGCTTGCTCTTTGGGAGACATCCTTGAGAATCTGTAGTCCCCATAGTCTGTGCAGCTTGAAAGCTGTCAAGGGAGCCCTAGGGGTGACTTTGCTGGTGACTATTTACTTTTCTCCACCCCCCCCCACAGGGTTTCTCTGTGTAGCCTTGGCTGTCCTGGACTCACTTTGTAGACCAGACTGGCCTTGAACTCATAGTGATCCACTGGCCTCTGCCTCCCAAAGTGCTGGGATTAAAGGTGTACGCCACCACAACTATTTTCTTCAGTTGCAGGATTAGCAAGCGCTGGGATAGAACTTGCTGGTTACAGGAGCATGTCTTGTATCCGTATGGAAACCCAGATCTAACAATGGCCAGTTTGGAACTACATTTCCATCGATCTGCGAGGGACTCTCAGATTCCTTCAGTAATTTGGGATAATCCAGAGTATAAGGAACTTCTTAGCAATAGAAAAGCATAGATAAAATAGCTCACTTCATATAAGATCTCATAGTAAGTAGCACATCATAAATGGCATCATGCCCATATATGGAATTGTTATTGTTACATTATTTATATGATTTGGCTCCTTCTACAAGTAGCATAAACATTTTTTTAATTAAATAGAAAGTAGTACTAGCAACAGCCTTTGAACCGTGACTAACACATCAGAGAACTCAGGATGAGTCATTAGTTGATAAACTACACAAATCATCCTAATAAGAACTCAAGCTTTTTTAGAATAAATACTGATTTACCTGAGATGAAGGACAGAGTAATTGATTTAATATCTCTCCATCCCTCCCCCTTACTCCTCTAACTTCTCTGTGTGTGTGTGTGTGTGTGTGTGTGTGTGTGTGTGTGTCCTGAACTTTGTGCTTTGATCGGTTGAGCATGAAATATACCAGTGAACATGAACTTGTTCTAACAACATAATACTCCTGCCATGGAAAGACAAAGGGAAAGAAAAACAGGTGAGGAATAAGTTTCTGCACAGGCTATGCTCCTGCCCTGGGAGTTGGTCAGTAAATATATTTTGTTTATCTGGTCAGCTTTTCTATTCCCTAAACACATAAAGGTCACGCTGAGAAATGCGTATGTCTCTTTGTCCTAATGGAAATTGAGGTTAAATTCTTCAAAGACTTTGCATCTGTGTGAGTCATTTGAGAATGCCTCCAGCATGCTCTTTTTTCTCCTCCTGAGTTTTCCTTTTTATTAAGATACAATTCCTATACCATATACATTGATTTGTTTGAAGTACTCAGTTCATTTGATGTTTTTGTACATTCACTGAGTTGTACAAGCATCATCTCAATTTTAGAACATTTTCTTACCCATGAGAGACCCTTGTGCAGCAGTCAGGTCACAGCACTAAGCAGTCATTAATCTGCTCTCCAACTCTATAGATCTGCCTCCTGTAAACATACAATGCATACATTTTTTGTGCCTGGCTTACTTCACGTAGCACAATGCGTCCATGTCCATAGCTCATTCACACAGACTATATCATTGATTAATCCATTCCCTTCCATGCCTGAATAATATTCTTTCATATAAATCTACAGTCTTTTAACCATTCTTGGGCATGTGGGTTATTTACATTACAGAGCTCTTATGAACACTGTTATTTTGAACACGAGTTTACAGGTACTTGTGTGGTATACTTTCTTTTTCTTTTTACTTTTTATTTTGTTGTTTTTGATTTGGTTTTTCAAAACAGAGTTTCCCTGTGTAGTCCTGGACTCGCTTTGTAGACCAGGCTGGCCTCAGACTCACAGAGATCAACCTGCCTCTGCCTCTCAGGTGCTGGGATTAAAGGCGTGCGCCACCATGCCTGGTTTGTGTGGATGTATTTTCAGTTCTCTTGGGCATAGATGGGAAAATGGAATTACTGGATCACTTGGTAACTCTAACCTTTGAAGGACTGTCCAAAGGTTCCCACAGCAGTGCACATGGGTTCCAGGTTCTCCTGACTTCCCCAGCACCATTATCTGCCTCTTTGATTATTGTCATCCCAGTAGGAGTAGAGTGCTATCTAATTGTGGTTTGGATTTGAATTCCCTGGTAGCTGGCAAAGCTGAGGAGTCTTTTTTCTTTCTTTCTTTCTTTTTTGTTTTTTTGTTTTTGTTTTGTTTTTGTTTTGAGACAGGGTTTCTCTGTGTAGCCTTGGCTGTCCTGGACTCACTTTGTAGACCAGCCTGGCCTCGAACTCACAGTGATCCACCTACCTCTGCCTCCCGAGTGCTGGGATTAAAGGCATGCATCATCATGCCCGGTCAAAGATGAGAATTTTTTAATATACATATTGACTATTTTTCCATGTGTTGATTTACCTCATTAGTAGGCTAAAATCAGGTTGTTTTTCTTTTAATTGTTGAATTGCCAGGGTTTTTTTCCTAGTAGAACTTCCATCCCACATATACTATTTGAATATATATCTCCTGGTGCTTTTATTTAAAGCAACAGGATCTTGCTAGTTCACTTGGGCTGGCTCTACATGCCTGGGTTTAAGCACTCTACCTGTCTCAGCCTGCGAGTGGCATTTGAGGAGACAGCTAAATACTGACAGCTACAGAATACTCCACTTAGGTGTGGCCCATATCTTAATACACACAAAGCAGGACAAAATTTCAGAATGAGTCAGTATGAGGCAAAGTTGGGGTTTATTTTTTAAAGCTAATCCTGTGTGTGTGTGTGTGTGTGTGTGTGTGTGTGTGTGTGTGTGTGTGCGTGTGCATGTACATGTGTGTACGATCTTAATTCCTCTCTCTGCTGAAAGTTTTGAAAATGGGAAGTATGAGTTCTTCAACTCTGTTCGTTTTCAAGATTCCAAAGGCTAATCTGGTCCTTCCTTATGAATATCAGGATAAGCTTATTGATTTCTTAAGAGAAAAGAGAAAAGGCAGGCAGCTGGAATTTGCATAGGAATTGCTGTGAATATAATCTCTAGGAGTATTACCATCAAAATATTAAGAGTACATGGACACTTAATATTTAAAATGTTTTTCATTTATCTCATTTTACTGCCTTTCAACAATGTATATCATTTTTAAACTTCAGACTTATTTTCTGAGTGTTTTGCCCACATATAAGTCTATGCACCATGAAGCTCCTGGTGCACTGGAGGTCAGAAGATAGCATTAGATCCCCTGGAACTAAAGTTACAGATGCTTGGGAGCCACTGTATATGTGATAAGGACTGAACCCAGGTCAACTGCAAGAGAAATGACAGCCTCTTAATTCTTATGTAGTTTTTTTAAAGTCAAAAGTCTTGTATTTATGGTTTTATTTTATTCATTAATTTCTTATTTTTAAAAAAAAGTTTTATGCTGTGCAATAGGAAATTGTTTTCTTAATTCTATTATTCAATTATTTATTACTAGTTTATGCAAACAACTGGTTTTTGTTTTTGTTTTTTGTATGTGTGGCTTATGTATATTGTGTGAAAGCCAGAGTTCAAAGTTGAGGTCTTCTTTAATTGCTTCTCCATCCATTTTTTGAAGCGAGGTCTCTCAACAAACCTGAAACTGGTCAATTCAGCTAAACTGGCTGGGGCTGGCCACCAAGTCTCAAGGGATTCTCCTATCGCTTACCCCTCTCCCCAATTGCTGAGATTACAAGCATGTAACACCATGCCTGGCTTTTTAAAAAATAGCACTGGAGATCCAGGGCAGGTCCTCAGTAATTCACAGTTAAGCATTTTACCAATTGAGCAGTTTCTTCAGGTTTGGGGTGTGTGTGTGTGTGTGTGTGTGTGTGTGTGTGTGTGTGTGTGTGTGTGTGTGTGTGTGAACACATATCATAGTCATGTGTTGTATTCTGCTGAAACCTTGGTGAGTTCTTTTATGACTTTCAATAGGGTTCAACGGGTACTTTCGGTTTTCTCCACTTAATATAATCTTTCTTTCCCCCTTTTAAATCTTGGTCAGAGGGCGGGGGTTGAGACAGGGTTTCTCTGTGTAGCCCTGGCTGTCCTGGGACTCAGTCTGTTAGGCAAGCTGGCTTTGAACTCAGTGATCCGCCTGCCTCTGCCTCCTGAGTGCTGGGATTAAAGGTGTGTGCCACCATTGCCTAGGCTACTCCTTTCTAGTCTTGGTGCCTTTTATTTTATATTCTTACCTGGTCCCTCTCTAGAACTTTCTAACACGTTTAAATGACAATAGTGAGAGAAGGTATTTTTTGCCTGATCTTTGGGAGAAGTGTGTGAGTCCTTTACTTTTCAGAATGGTGTCAGTTGTGGGATTTTAGTAGGTTTCTTCCAGAATGCTTTGTATCTGTTTCCTAACAGAGTCAGTTCTTCCTATCATATTGCCCATTTTATTCATAGGATCCCTATATGTTCCATGAAAATTAACACACAAATTACCAAAAAATAGACTCCAGTTATACATAAAATCAGATATGGTGTCAAGATACCCTGTTTCCATGTTTTCAACTATCCTATACTCCTTCCAGTGATGCTCTGAATTAACATTCTGTAACTTTTCAGGACAACCCAGAACAAGTCCATCTTCTACTTTTTCACAAGTGTGAAATGTGTGCCAGAACCTTTCATCTATTTCATCTGAGAAAGTACTGTCAAGGAAGGAAGGCCAACTTATAGAAAGTGATCTATCTCCCTGGAGCCCTTTGTAATGAGTGAAATGATGTGGCCAGAGAGCCTAGCCCTCAGAGAGGTTGCGTAACCCAGGTAACAGTGCAGTCTGGTGAGTCAGTAAATGAGTGGCAGGATAAGGCTCCATGAGGCAGAGCCAGGCTAGAATAAAGGCTTCACAGGAGAGGCAGGTGTGGACAGAGCTCTGAGGACTGGTGAGGACTGGGAGAGTGCTAGCTTCCACGTGCCGAAGAAACCTCAGGCAGAACTTGAAACAGGAAATGGAAAATTTTTAACTTCATTTTAATAGCAATGTGAAGTCTGGTCATTAAATCCAATCACTACACTGTGTGTGTGTGTGTGTGTGTGTGTGTGTGTGTGTGTGTGTGTGATCCATCATAACATTCTCCATGGAATTTTAGCCCTGGAAACAGTATTTGGAAGGGAAAAAAATTCCAACTCTCCCAGTAGGCTGAACCATCCTGGGATTCTTCTCCTTTCTAATTAGAACTATCAACCACTACAGTAGCCTCTGGGTGGGTCTCACTAAAACACTGTAATTCTAGGTGACACAGTTTGGTTGATGTGGAGCACTTACAGATCACCACCACTGCCAGGGGCTCTGGCTGGCCTCTTTTATTCGAGGGCTTTGGCATTCTTCTGTGTAGGATAGCTAGTAAGTGCATTGACTGAAGCCAGACTTGGTCAGAATTCCCAACTCTCCACTGAGTACATTATTCAATCCTATGCCTTTGTTTCCCCACCTGTAAAATGGAGGCATTAATTTTACCTATATCCCCTAAAGGCTCAATAAGTCAACACGTATAATATGTAGAAAATACTATGAGGTCACTAGGGCAATGGATTAGCTACTCAAGTGCCTGCCTTCCGAGCACAATAACCTGAGTTTGGAACCCCAGGACCCGTATAAAAAGCCAAGCATGGCAGTGTGTGTTTGTAATTTTAGGAATACTGAGATGGTGTGCTAGAGACAGATCCCTGTAGCTCACTGACTAGCTAGGTTACCCTTGGAGAACTTTAAAGCCAATGAGAGGCCCTGTTTCAAAAGGTGAAAGGTGTCCTAAGCTTACATTCTGACCTTCACAGTAACTTATGTAATAGTTTGTACCCACTCACATTGGAGCACTGCTTGTACACACACACAAAAGTGATGCTTGCTACATCTACGTAATTGTCACATCACACATGAGTTGTAACTCCAATATTGTCCACAAAGCTTAAGAGAATTTTGCCAGCCATCACACCCTCTCTGGTCCTAACCACTGCATTTTAAGCGGAATGGTGCATGATTAGGTCAAGATCAGGCCATTTTGACTTTTACCCTTATTTTCACCAGATCTTGGAGTTCTCTGCCCTTTTGACATGTAATTTTGTGAGGGGGTGGTGGGGAGCACCAGCAAACACATAGAGATGTTGGTTGTTACCAACCAGCACTGCACATCCTAGCTGAATAGTAGTCTTCTGAACAGAAGCCAGGTGTCTTGTGTTTGCTTGCACACGTTTCTACCTGCCTTACTGCTTACTGGAACATACTCTGGCTTTCTTCCACTAGGAGAGAGATACAGCAGCTATTTGGGAGAGACAACTCTCACGACCAGTCTTCTTAAATTGACCATGTGCCTCTCATTCATATTGCCTTGCCAATGCCCACAGATAACTATTCTGTGGCTCCCGTGAATTGAAGGGGAGGTTTTCAGACTTCCCCTTCCACTCTGCCTTCCCCAGTGTCTATCCATTCCTCTGTAGCTTTTTGTTTTGTTTTGGTTTTTTTGAGAAAAGGTCTTGCTATGGAGCTAATGCTGGCCTCAAATTCACAGCAATCCTTCCTTGGGCTCGAAAGTCCTGAGCTTACAAGCATGAGCTACCACACCCAGTTCATTTCTCTGTGTAACACTTTAGAAGCAGCTCAGCCCAAGCAGATACATAATACCAACCTTAAGTAGTGTGCATAGGGTTGGAGTACACCTTCTCCTTGCCTTTCTGGTGAAGCACTAGCCCCAGTCTCCCCTAACATTGCTGAGCCACATGGTCCCCATCACTCAGTTCTTTCTTCTCTCCAGGAGCACTCCCAAGTTCCCATGCTATGTATTCTACTCAACTTCCATTGTCCAGGTGAGCCCAGTCCCACAGCTATGCTCCATAACTCCAAGCCAGTTATAACTAACAGCATTTGCACAGCAGCCCCAAGACTGCTGTAACTGGGACAAATTGATCGGATTTGATCAGTCCCCTCCACTAGGTATAGGCCTTAAGGTGATTTGAACTTCAACAGAGACCTACAATTTTTCTAAGAACAATACCTCAGGACCCTAGGTGCCCCTGCCTGTCCCAAGCTCTGCAGGAAGCATTTCTTTCACAGGCTGTGAGCAAATAAGGCTCCTAGTCTGTTTCTTTTCCCTCCTGCTGTGATCATGACACATCCCTAAGACATCAGTTATGCCACCACCCACCAGGCTATCAGGATGTGGCTGAGTGGGGGTGGGGTACCTTGCACTTCCCCTTTCTGGGAAGCCAACTAACTCTAAATTGCTCCATCCTTCCCACTAACATCCTACTAGTTTGGTCTGGAATGCTCACTTTCATCATTTTTTTTTTCAGTAGTGATTGTTACTTTAAATCAGAAGTTCTCAACCTCTGGATCGAGACCTCTTTGGAGGTTGAGCAATCTTGGGCCACCTAAGACAATAGTTGGGAAACACAAAGATTTACATTATGATTGATAACAGTAGCAAAATCACAGTTATGAAGTAGCAACAAAAATAATTTTATTGTCAGGGGCCACCGCAATGTGAGGAACTGTATTAAAGGGCCGCAGCATTAGGAAGGTTGAGAACCACTGCTTTAGGTCTTGGGGCCCTGCTTTTCAACTAGAGGTGATTTCACCAGCCAATGGACCTTTGTCAATGCCCAGAGACACTCTGTTGCCATAACTGAATGGGGAAGTTGTTACGAACATCCAACAGGCAATGACTAGCAGTGTTGTTAATACACACGCAATTCCCTTCTACAACAACAAAAACATTGACTTTGGCCTGGAGTGATGGCATAGTGGTTTAGAGCACTGGCTGCTCTTCCAGGGGATGTGAGTTCAGTTCTCAGCAACTACAACAGGTAGCTCACAACTGTGTAACTCCACCTCTAGCAGACCTGACACCTCTGACCTCTGCAGGCACCTGCATTCAATGTTACCCACACATATCTACCCACACATCTATGCATAATCAAAAATAATAACAATAAATCTTTAAATCAACTGATGATGTGAACAGCACAGAAGATGTGGAACATTGTCTTGGAAGAACTATTTGCCTCCCTGGACTTTTCCATGTCTGGATATATATATATATTGGGGGGGGGGGGTCGGGGACCCTTTAGCTGGTTATCTCAGCAGTAGGTCCAATATGAGGCCCTAAGTTCCCATTAATGGCTGTTTCTCTCTTTAGTTCCAACCATCTATCCCATCACATGCTTGCATAGCACAAGCAGGGATGGTCCATAGGACCTTTGTTCCTAACTCAGTACTTGACTTTCAGGTTAGCCAGACATGGGGACCAGAGGATGCTGAGAGTTGGCTTAGTGATCTCAGTAGCTGGCTGTCCCGTCTATCCTCCAGGAAAGCAAAGTCTTTCTCACCACTAGCAGCCATCCTTGCACTAACTAGGCTAACCAGTTCTGATTCTATTCCTGTTGCCACCTGAGAAGCAATTCAGTTTTTTAATAAAATAAAACAGGGCCTCTAGGAATATTAATCCTATACCAGGTGAGGTAACGCATATCTTTAATCCCAGCACTTGGGAGGCAGAGACAAGTAGATCCCTGTGAATTCAAAGCCAACCTGGTGTACATAGTTACAGAAACCCTGTCTGAAAAAGCCAGAAGAAGGAAAACATCCCAAGATTATTAATCTCAAACAAAAAATCAGTAGGTAGGGGTAGGGCTGGGGGAGCTATTTATTGAAAGATTAAAAAGAAAAAGTCTGAAATCAAGGGAATTGTAAACCTTTTTTATGTCTTTCAGAAAGATGGATTTTCTCTCCTAAATCTCTATCATTTTAAGATCATCCCAATAAACATTCCAAAATAAAAATTTTTAATTTGACAAAGTGATTCTAAAGTTTATTCAAAACAAAACAAAACAGTGTAAACATGATAGCAGGTATGGTGGCGCATGTCTTTATTCCCCTCAAAAGGCAGAGGCAAGAGGATGCCAAGGTCTGGGCCAGCCTGTGCTTCATAGCAAGACCCTATTCCAAAACAAGTTTTATTTTAATAGCTTTTTGGAAAAGCTGAGTAAATAATATTGGAATAACTGAGTATGCATTTACATGAAATTTGAAGGTTTAACGGATCACAGATTTTTAACATAAAAACCCCAAAACTTTAGACAAACTATAATAACAAGAGTCATTAGAAGTCACTCAGATCACATTCCTCAGTAAGGAAATGGGTAAAGTATAGTTGTACATATACTTCCGGGGTAGCATGATTGCCTAGCATGTGTGAGGCCTTGGTTTCAATCCACAGTAAAGAAAATAAGTGGGGACTGGGGATGTGGCTCAGTTGATAGGATGCTTGCCCAGTGTGGTAGTTTGAATAAAATGCCCCCATGAGACAATACGTGCAGTCATCATCAAACCCCTACCCAGATCTAGCCAAGGGACAAAACATTCTCCACAGTTAAGTTGAGACTGGAGACTGACTTTCACACGAACTCTGGTGCCCCATATTTGGCCATGTCCCCTTGTTGGGGAGGCCCAATGGCACTCGGAGGAAGGATAGCAGACTACCAAGAAGAGACTTGATACACTAGCATCATATTCAGGGGGAGGAGGTCCCCCTCAGTCACAGTCATAGGGAAGGGGATTGGGGTGAAAGCGGGAGGGAGGGAGGAATGGGAGGATGCATGGGATGGGATAGCAAATGAGATGTAATATGAATTATTTTATTTTTCAATAAAAATGTGTTTAAAAAATGCCCCCATGGGTCCATAGGGAGTAGCTCTAATGGGAGGTGTGGCTTTGTTGGAGAAGTTGTGGTCTTGTTGAAGGAAGGGAGTTCATTCAGTCTCCTGCTGTCTTCAGATAAAGGTGTAGAACCCTCAGCTCCTTCTCCAGCACCGTGTCTGCCTGCATGCCACCATGCTTCCTGCCATGATGATAATGGACTATAAACTTCTGAAAGTGTAATCCAGCCCCAATTCAATGTTTTCCTTTACAAGAGTTGTCAAAGTCATGCTGTCTCTACACAGCAATAAAACTCCTAAAATGGAATCCAGGGTCAGGAAACCATGAGTTTCATCCCCAGTAGCACATAAAGACAGTTGCAGTGGTACACACATGTAATTCCAGTCAGTACTTGGGAATTAGAGGTAGTGGGACCCAAAATGTAAGGTCATCCTCAGCTACATACTGAGTTTGCGGCTGTGAGTCCCTGTCTCAAAAAAAGTGCGGGGGGGGGCAGAATATGAATAGGCAATTGGCAGGAGGACAGTACAAATGGCCACGAAACATATAAGCAGATGTTCATTTTTATTGAGAGAGAGAGAGAGAGAGAGAGAGAGAGAGAGAGATCAGCCATGAAAGGCTAAAACTCACAGCCAAAATATCAAGAAATGTACGTAAAGCAGCAGTGAACAGAGGATGAGTCTTCTATGCTCTAAGAAAAACCAAAACAGGAATAAACATTGAGCCACCCAATCTCATAAAAAGGGGAGACGGGTACAACTTATATCATCTTTCCCTTGGTTTCTTGCTTTTCTCTCTCTCTCTTTGCTTCGTAGCACCCATAACTACTACTCCACACAGCAGGCGCCTCCTAGACTTCTTGCCATCTTGACAAAGTCAGAGTCTCCTGAGACATGCCAAGGAAGGTTTCCACTCCCATTACAAATCTGTTCCATGTTGTTGTTATTTTTTTCTTTCTTTTTTAGAAAATATGGTTTTTAAATATTTTTCCTCTTTGCATTTATAACATAATTCACTTAGACAATCACAGAATCCTTTTCTTCCAATACCATAAACTGTATTACAAATGAAATCTGGTACTGCTGCTTATCAAAATATACAAGACAACCACTGTTTTATATAAAACCACTTTATATGTTAACTTGTTCCCAAAAGCCTTTTTTTTTCTTTCTTTTTGGCCTTGTTTTTAAAAATGTTGTTACAAATATTTACAGCATTTTCTTTTGTTAAATGAACATTCTTACAAACAGAAAAGGGGAATTTTATAAACAGACCACATAAAACACTAGACAATGTTAGAGGCGTCTAGCTGTGCTATTTTCCCCTCAAGTACAGTACTGAGAAAAAACCGAAAGAAAAAAAAAGGAAAAAAAAACGCATGTTGTTGTTATTTCTTAGATTGTTTTGCTCAGTTGGTTAGTTAGTTGCATTTCTTTTCTGGTTTGAGAGAAAGACCTTTTACCAAGATGACTAATAGCAAGAATGAACTGGTCCAGGTGAGGACTCACCACTGAGTCACAAAGTTTCCCTATTTCTGTTGGCCCGACCAGAATAATATCTAAACAAAACACAAGCTCAGCAATCATAGGGCAGGGTTGGAGCCAAAGCAGCAACACATGTAGGATTGCTGCCGACGGGTGAGTAAGGAGGGAAGAAGAGGGCATGGCAAGAAATGATGATGTCACACACATAGTACCGGGCTGGCCCTGATCAAAGTTTGAACAAAGTTTTATCTAATTCAATGTTCAATATAGCTTTGTAAGGTAATTTATTAATTCTTCCTTTGGTATGAATGAGCGACCTAGGAGACAGTGAGGCTAGCTAACTTGTTAGAGATTAATTAATAATTGCCAGGTCTGGAGCTTGAATCCAGAGGAGCTGATGGTTCAACTTCGATTCAGGTTCCTTCTGAGAGGAATCATAAGGGAAAAGAGAAACCTACGAAAACAGGGCATTGGGAAGCAGTTGTCGGAGGGTGCCCAGCCCCCTTTGCAGTTCTAACCCAAGTACTTGCAATACCCGTCTCTGTAGTCTCTGTTACAAATGCTTCCTGAAATGAGCTGGTCAGAGGGGCTCAATCTAGGGAAATGTGTGTGTTACACAGAGAAGTAAACACTCTTTTCATACCCTGGAAAAAAGTGCTGCTTTCAGAAGGAATCCATGTGAGCTGGGTAACATAAAAGTGCTGGCTTTGGGTCCCTTTTCCTACTGTTTGCCTAAGCATAACCTAGACAAGGCCAATTGAGAAATCTCCTTATGCCCCTCCCCCAGCATTCGGCTGATATTTACACAGGAAAGAATAAGGTTGCAACTTGTTATTTGGTTGCCTCTTTGAGACAGAGGCAGCTCTCTGTAGCCCCGGGTGGCCTAGGACTCTCTATGTGTAATCCAGACTGCTCTTGGATTTGCAGCAATTCTCCTATCTCTGCCCCCTAAATTCTGGGATTACGTGCAGCAACCCACATGGCTGAGCTGCAGAGCCTTTTTGAGCTGTAATAAACTGCTACATCTTAGTACACTGAAGATATGCTCAGTTTCTTAAGTCCATTTTGGTCATGTATCACCATGGTGCTAGCAATGGAACCCAGGCCTTACACATCCTAGGCAAGTGCTTTACCTGTGACACTATACAGGTACACAAAAATTCCCCAGACGAATAGTGTTATTATTGATAATGTCTGTTCTACTTTTCTTTCTGTTGTTGTGAGAAAACACTGGCCAAAAGTAACTTAGGAGAGGGGAGGGTTTACTTGACTATACTTACAGATCACAGTCCATCATTGAAAGAAGTCAGCACAGGAACTCAAGCAGGAACTTGAAGCAGAAACCTTGGAACAATGATGTTTGTTTAGTCGTGTACAGGCTAATGCTTGCCTTGGTTTTTAAATACACTCCAAGACCACCTGGCCAGGAATGATGCTGCCCACAATGGACTGGGCTTACTACATCAACTAACAAGAAAATCTGCTGCCCCCACCCCACCCCAGACATGCACACAGGTCTTATTTGCATGGTTTTTCAACTGATATTCTTTCTCCTATCAAGGAATTCTGAGATGGGATGTGTCAAGCTGACAGACATTTAAAGCTAACTAGGTCAATGGCTAACTTAATTCTTCTGAGTGTGTGTGTGTGCACGCATGCCTGTGTGTTTTCACTTCCAACTAACAAAAGTTGCATGTGCTTTGGGGTACAATGTAATGTTTTGATACATACATATTGTAGCAGAATAAAAAACAGGTAAATTAATATGCCTATCATGCCACATATTTATTTCTTTGTGATAAGATTGTCTAATGCCCATTCTCTGGGCAATACAGAATGCACTAAGCTATCATCACTGTCAGAAAGATTAGAAAACTAGCCTAACTCTCTAGCTGCAACTTTGTGCCATCTAACCAATACCCCCCACTCCCAAGAGGATTGTCATAATTTCTAAAAGCTAATTTAGATTTGTTCCAGAGTCTACTAGAGCCCTCTGTTCCTTTTTCCAACCCTTTAAATAAATTATCAAGAGCCCTCTGGTCTTCATCCACTTTGTAGCTCAATCTCGGGATTTAGATTGGTTCTTTCCTTCAATGCTAGAACCAAATACCTGACAAGAAGCAACCAAAGGGAAGATGGGTTTAGTTTTGTCTGACAGTTGGAGGGTGCAGCTCTCTGTTGTGGCAACAGGAGGGTGAGGCAGCAGAAGCAGAGAGAAGAAGCACATGCCGGTGCTCAGCTCACTTTTTCCTTTTTATTCAAAGACTCCACCCAATGCAAAGGTTTACACACACACACACACACACACACACACACACACACACACACACACACACACATATTTAGGGTAAGTCTTCCATCTTCAGTTAGCCCTTTCTGGAAAGAGAGAGAGAGAGAGAGAGAGAGAGAGAGAGAGAGAGAGAGAGAGAGAGAGAGAGGCGCAGTCACAGCTGTCTGCTAGGTGATGCCAAATCCAATTAAGTTGACAACCAAGATTAATCATTATGACCTTCTGTAGACACTAACCTTTGAATACTAAATCAAACATTGGAACTTAACATATAAATGGAGTTCTAGACCCTTCATGAAGTGAGTGGGAAGATATGTTGGACACTTATAAACAAACTTATTTCTGGAGAAGGGGAAGAGTGGCAATATCCACTTCCTCAGTCTCCAGCTAGGGCCTCTCTCATGAGCCCCAAAGCCACATACCCAACTGTTTGCTGAGTTGTTCTCCTTAGGTGGCCCATGGACACTTGCCAATCACATGCCCTCCCCAGCTTCCTCCTCTTCCCTTTTTAAAAATGATATTTTTAGTTATCCTTTGAAGTGTATAGACTGTATTTTAATCATGCCCATCATTGCTACCCTCCAATTTTCCTTAGTGTCCCCCTCCACATATTCTTCCCAAATTCATGTCCTCTACTTTTTGTTGTTACCTAACCCTCAAGTCAAATTAGTGCCTCCCATATGTGCACAGGTGAAGAGCCATCCTCTGTGGTATGAGCAACCCACTAGCAGCCATGTCCCCAAACGAGGGTGACTCTACAGTATCTCTGCCAAGGAAGAGACATTGCTTCCCCCAAACTCCTCTTAGAACGTTTGCTGGCTTTATACATGTAGGAATCATAGTTGCTGTGAGTTGCAGTGTGCAAAAGCCATACCCGGTCCAGAAATCAGCATTTCAAAGAACTCCCCCTCACCTGCCAGTTCTTACGTTAGTTTTTCCCAGTCTTCCAACATATACTTTGAGCCTTGAATTGGGGGAGGGTAACATAGCTCCATCCACAGCTGAGAACTCAGGGTTCTTCAAAATTTGCATTTTGGCCAGTTATCAATCTCTGCATTGTTACCCATTTCAAAAAAAAAGGCTTCTCTCACCAAAATTGGAAGGAACATGAATCTATAGGCATAAACATAAATATTTAGAAAGCAGCTTGACAGAATGACCATTTAGAAAAAAAAAAACAGTAGGTTCCTCCTAGGGCCTGTGATTCTTCCAACTCATAAGCTCTTGAGCAGATTTATACTGCCAGGCATGATATCCCTCCTGTGGAACAGGCCTCATATTCAATCAGAAAGCCGTTTGTTTTCCCTATAACTGCCATGCCACTCCAGTGTCATGCCACTCCAGTGGATGCATCTTACCAGACAGGTCAGTCAGGATGGTAGCATTCAAAGTTCGGTGCGAGATGAGATCATTTCTGTCTTTTATCCCTCAGCAACCTGAATAATACCTTCTGGCATTATGTAAGCTAACTAGTATGGAATTTCCTAGTCAAAAGAGGTTGATTTCTCCATGCCTTATATCCAAAATGACTGGAATAAAAATTTATTCAATATTTGTCACCTTGCACAAACCTTAAATCCAAGTGAATTAAAGACCTCAACATAAAACCAGAGACACTAAGCCACTTAGAAGAAAAAGTGGGGAAGAGCCTGGAACATATTGGCACAGGAGACAACTTCCTGAACAGAACACCAACGGCCCAGGCCTTAATGTCAACAATTAATAAATGGGACCTCATGAGGCTGAGAAGCTTCTGTAAGGCAGGAGACACTGTCAAGAGAACAAAGCGACAGCCTACAGACTGGGAAAAGATCTTCACCAATCCTACATCTGACAAAGATCTAATATCCAAAATACATAAAAAACTCAAGAAATTTAACACCACCAAACCAAATAACCCAATTGAGAAATGGGGCTTGGAACTAAACAGAGAATTCTCAACAGAGGAATATCAAATGGCTGAGAAACACTTAAAGAAATGCTCAACCTCCTTAGTCATCAGGGAAATGCAAATCAAAACAACGCTGAGATTCCATCTTACACCCATCAGAATGGCTAAGATCAAAAATTCAAGTGACACCACATGCTGGCGAGGATGTGGGGAGAGAGGAACACTCCTTCATTGCTGGTGGGAATGCAAACTAGTACAGCCACTTTGGAAATCTATCTGGTGCTATCTCAGAAAACTGGGAATAGGGCTTCCTCAAGACCCAGCTATTCCACTCCTTGGAATTTACCCAGAAGATGCTCCAGCACACGACAAGAAACTTTGCTCAACCATGTTCATAGCAGCCTTATTCATAATAGCCAGAACATGGAAACAGCCTAAGTGTCCCTCAGGAGAAGAATGGATAAAGAAATTGTGGTACATATACACTATGGAATACTACTCAGCTATTAAAAACAAGGAATTCCCGAAATTTGTGGACAAATGGATTGAGCTAGAAATGATCATAATGAGTGAGTTAACCCAGAAGCAGAAAGACTCAAATGGCATATACTCACTTATATCTGCATACTAGCCCAAGGGGCATGTCCCATGACACTTACCAGGAAACTGGGACAGAGGGGAGGACATCCTATTGGGACTCTAGATGAGAGAAGCATGGGAAAATAGCAAAGTAGAAGGATCCAGAGGGTCCTAGAAACCTACAAGTAGAACATTATGATAGGCAGATTTGGGCCCAGGGGTCCCGCTCAAACTAAGGCACCAGCCAAGGACAATACAGGCGGTAAACTTTAAACCCCTTCCCAGATCTAGCCAATGGTCAGAACATTCTCCACAGTTGAGTGGAGAGTGGGGTACGACTTTCACACGTACTCTGGTGCCTCATATTTGACCATGTCCCCTGGAGGGGGAGACCTGGTGGCACTCAGAGGAAGGATAGCAGGTTACCAAGAAAAGACTTGATACCCTATGAGAATATACAGGGGGAGGAAATCCCCCTCAGGAACAGTCATAGGGGAGGGGAATAAGGGGAAAATGGGAAGGAGGGAAGAATGGGAGGATACAAGGGATGGGATAACCATTGAGATGTAACAAGAATAAATTAATAAAAAATTTTAAAAATTTATTCAAAAGTAATAACTGTTTATGAGTAACATTAATAATAATAATGACAATAATAATAATAATAATAATAATAATAATAATAATAATAATAATAATAATAATGCCTTTCTTAGCATGTCTAGTGAGACTCTGACCTACTCCATCTTTATCAAAATGTAAAGAAGTCTAGGAAGGGCCTGCTGTGAGGAGAAGTAGTTATGGGTGATAAGAAGCAAAAAGAAAAGAAGCAAGAAACCAAGGAAAAGTGACACAAGTAATACCCATCTTTTATTAAATTAGATGGCTTAGTTTTTATCTGTTTTACAACAAATATTTAGTAAATAATATTAATTATGAAAAATATCTGTTAAGAATAATTGTTTATAATTTATTTATTAGATTTTGGGGGCAGTTGTATAACCAAGGGCCTTAATTGTTTTGTGTGACTCTGGAGCCTTCCTGACCAATAACTTGTAGGAATGCATCCCATGCCTGGCACTGAATTTTTTATTTAATGACCAATGTCCCCTGGGAGCATTATTGACTGCCAATGCGGAGTATTTCCATTCAAACTCCTTTTTCATATTTTTCTATATCTTAGCTTATTAGCTAGTGGATTTCCGTAAGGTTTCTTCATACATCCTTAGTTTTGGTTAACTCATTTTTACGCCCTGCTCTACTTCTTCTCCCTATCACCACTGATGGTTTTAATTATCTCTTACACACTCTTGATCCTGTGTTCTCCATCTCAGTGGTCACACTGTTTCCCATCTAGCTCAGCAGGTTAGAAACCTAAAAGTGATCTAGAATAGTAGTCAGTGTACTTTCCTCCTAACGGGTCGGCTATGGTTTGAATATAGTTTGTGTTCCTGTATAAATGTATGTGTTAGGAACCCCATTATCAGGCAGATGGATTTGGGAGGTAGTATGGACCTTTAAGAAATGGAGCCCAGAGGGAGCTTACTGGGACATGAAGTAGTTCTCTGGTGATCCCTTGGTAGTTTTTAGGAGATGGATGTTACAAAACGAACAAGTCTAGCCCCTCCTGCCCTTTCAGCTTCTTGATTCAAGGTAAGTCTGCTCTTTCCCAAAAGTGGATTCCACCATTTCTTTCTGTGCAGTGAGGCGATCAGCCAAGGGCTAACCCTACACTACAGAGCCTGCTCTGTACTATGTAGACTTTGGACCTGCATAATTATGCACCATATAAATCTCTTCTTCATACGTAGACTGTGTCAGGTATTTCATTTACAGTAGCAAAAATATAATAAAAGTCGAATATCACGTGGATTGAACTAGAAATGACCATAATGAGTGAGTTAACCCAGAGGCAGAAAGACTCAAATGGTATATACTCACTTATATCTGCATACTAGCCCAAGGAGCATGTCCCATGAAAGTCTTCACTTACCAGGAAACTGGGACAGAGGGGAGGACATCCTATTGGGAGTCTAGGTGAGAGAAGCATGGGAGAATGGGTAAATAGAAGGATCCAGAGGGTCCTAGAAACCTACAAGTAGAACATTATGATGGGCAGATCTGGGCCCAGGGGTCCTGCTCAAACTATGGCACCAGCCAAGGACAATACGTGCAGTAAACTTCGAACCCCTACCCAGATCTAGCCAATGGACAGGACATTCTCCACAGTTGAGTGGAGAGTGGGGTCTGACTTTCACATGAACTCTAGTGCCCCATATTTGACCATGTCCCCTGGATAGGGAGGCCTGGTGGCTCTCAGAGGAAGGATAGCAGGCTACCAAGAAGAGACTTGATACCCTATGAACATATACAGGGGAAGGAGGTCCCCCTCTGTCACACTCATAGGGGAGGGGAGTAAAGGTAAAATGGGAGGGAGGGAGGAATGGGATGATACAAGGGATGGGATAACAATTGAGATATAATATGAATAAATTAATAAAATATATTTTTTAAAAGTCAAATATAAGGTATAGTGTTATCTATACAAAATGGGTTCCAGAACCTCCTATAGATATCTGGGAAAGCTCAATGTCCTTATATAAAATGATATACTATTTGCATATAACCTACACATACCCTCATATACTTTTCTTCTATTTTTATTTGTTTTATGTTTATTAGTATGCATGTATGTTTGTGTACCGTGTGCATGCCTGGTGCCCACAGACATTGGAAAAAGGTGTCGGATCCCCTAGAACTGGAATTACATATGATTGTTAGGTACCATGTGAGTGCTACATACTAAACCCCAGATCTTCTACAAGAAAAACAAATGTTCTTAACCACTGAGCAGTCTTCAGCCACATATGTATTTTAAATCAATCATCTCTAAATCACTGAAAGATCTATGTAAATAAATGCTTTACTACATTATTTGGGAATAGTGAGAAAAAATATATATTCTCAGTACAGGTGCAATGTTTTTGAACTGAGATCCTACATTGTAGCCTAGACTAGCCATGATCTATGTGGCCTAGGCTGGCCTCAAACTCATAACAATCCTCCTGCCTCGGCTTCCTGAGCATTGGAGTTGCAGATATGAGCACCATGCATGGCTACATTTTTTTTAAAAAATATTTCAACCAACCATTGATTGACTCCACAAATTCGGAACCCATTGAAATAGATAGCAGGTTGTAGCTGAGGCTCTGCTGTGCATACAGCCTCTGTCACAGCTAGTTAGTTCTGCTGTGAAAGGATGGAAGCTGCTATCAACAATATGGAACAACTGGATGGGTCTGTCCTCCGATTAAAGGCAATGTGAGATGGGCATTATGACAATTCCTATAATCTTAGTACTTGGGATATGGAAGCAAGATGATTAAAAAGTTGAATGTCATGATTGGACTACCTATCATGTTTGAGGCCAGCCTGGGATATTCTCTCAAATAAACAGAGATGGGCCAGATTTGCCACATAAACTACCCCTTGGAATCCTCATCCACATTCTTTTCTTACATCAAGTCATGCAAACCCTTGTGTAGCTAACTTCCTAAGCAGTTGTTAAATCTGTCTCCCTTCTTCACCCACATTTAGACCACTGTAATTCGTGTCTTTGTCCATTGTGCCTTCTGACATGGACAAGTTAAGCAAAGATGAAGAATGCAAGGAAAGATCCTTTACAAACACAGTACATGTCCGTCCCAGGTTTTCATTTTAGTTTTGTTTTTGCTTGATTTGTGAGATAAAAATCTGGCTATACAGCCCCAGGCTATGGCTTAGGAAGGTAAGCAGAGCTATATTACCCTTGTTGAATTGGCACAATAGTTCACAAAAGCAATACTGACATTGATTCTCAGTGTTAAGGTACAGTCTTCTCTGGTGAGGAAATATCAAAGGAGCTGACAGCAGGAGTAGGGGAGAGTTGGTGTTTTATTTTGAGACAAGGTTTTACTAAGTTCCCCTGGGGGGCCTTAACACCACTCTCTAGCCCATGTAGTCTTCAAGTTTTAATCCTCCTGTCTTTGCCTTCCAAGTAGCTAGAATTCCAGGCCTGTGCTGCAAAGACCAGAGCAACCTTCAGTTTCTGTTTCCCAAGTGGATTCTTCCCCAAGAGTTCCCAGCCTCAGTTAAGTGGCATCAACACTTGAACATGTCCTTAGACCAGAAATGTCAACATCTCATGTGTGACATCCCCTCTATCTCTCAACTTTTGATCCTTCAGTAAAATGTTCTTGGCTCTGCCTATAAAAATCTTTAGCCCTAACCTGCCCCTTTTCACACTACTATCTTAGTTGAAGCAGTTCTTATCTCATGCCTGCCAAACCACAATGGCCTTGCGCTTCCCTCTCTGCCAACACCCTTCACCACCATGAGTCAAATCAATAGTCAAATAATCTTTATTTGTGCATGTGTATGTGTGTGTGTTGTTCGTGTGCAAATGTGCATGTACTTGCATATAGAGACCACAGGTAAACCTCAGATATTGTTCCTTGGGAGCTGTCCACTATATTTTTCAACCTTATTTTAGTGTATGAGTGTTTTGCCTACATACCAGGGAAAACAGAAGAAGGCGTGGAGCCACTGGAACTGGAGTGACAGGTGGTTGTAAGCTGCCATGTAGACCCACTGAGCCATCTCTCTAGGCCCTCACTTTTTTTTTTAAATATCTCCCAACGAACCTGAGGCTCATTGATTAGGCTGGCTGGCCTTTGAGCCCAAGGATCTGCCTGTCTCCATATCCCCAATGGTGGGGTTATAAGTGCACCATTTTCATGACTGTTTCTTATGTGAAGCTGGGGATCGAACTCACGTCCTACACTAGTGTAGCAAGTCCTTTACTGATTTAGTCATATCTCCAGTGCCCCCCCTTAAATAATCCTTTAAGACATAAAGCACACAGTGGTAGAACCATTGCCTAGCATGTGCCAGGTTTGATCCCTAACATCACACATGCACACAAAATGCCACCAATCTCAGATTTCCGTCTAAGGGCTCCAATGGGTTCTTCTCCAAATAAAGACAAATGCCTGTGAAATCCTAGCTTGTCTGGCACCTTGCTGTTTCCTTCTGTTCTCCAATAACCCAGGCCTTCTTGGAGTGTCTTGCATTTATGGTGTCTATCCACACCTCAGGGCATTTGTTTTCGATCTTACCTCTGCCTCCCAAGCTTTTACCCAAATGATATCAGAACTTTCTTCCTCATTTAAAGTTTACATTCACTTTTGTTTGGTTGATTGAATTTTCTATTTAGTTTTGAGAGAGAGGGTATCCTGTAACCCAAGCTGTTTTCAAACTTGCTGGACAGCCAAGGAGGCTAGTCTTGAGCTCTTTATCCTCCTCCCTCCACTTCCTGTATGCTAGCATTATAGAAATGTACCAACACACCCAGATCACATGTCTTTGGCAAAGAGGCCTTCCCAGGACTTCTCATCCCTTTAATTTATTCCATCTTTCGCCATAGCAGTCCATACCCTCTGACATCATAACATTGGATTTGGGGGTGTCTGATCTGTCTCTTTCAAATCAAGATAAAGTATGAGGGAAGGAGCTTTCTTTTGTTCACTTGCTGGATCTTCTCTTCCCAAAGCAATTTCTAGCACATAGTAGATGATCAAGAAATAGCTGGGCGTGGTGGCACACGCCTTTAATCCCAGCACTCGGGAGGCAGAGGCAGGTGGATCACTGTGAGTTTGAGGCCAGCCTGGTCTACAAAGTGAGTCCAGGGCAGCCAAGGCTACACAGAGAGACCCTGTCTCCAAAATGAAAAAAAAAAAGAAAGAAAAAGAAATAGTTGCAGAATAGGTACAGGAGACTACAGGGAATTAAGGTGTCAGAAATGAATAGAACACTTTGAAGACTATGGAGTAATGTGTAAGTGACTTATGGTTGAGTGATGGCAGTTCCATATTGAATATGAAACTTGATTACCTTTCAATGTCTAGTCTCCTGTCTGCCACAGTAAAGAACTGCCTCATTTTGAACTAGACACAAGACCACTCAGAGAAACAACTACCATGACTAATTTCCAACCAAAGGGATATGCCATGAGAAAGCTACGTGGGCTCTTCCTTAAGGGGCAGCTGTTAGGGTGAGCATGGTGGCTCCTTCTTACAATCCCAACACTCAGGAGGCCTAAGCAGGAGGCTTACCATGAGTTGGAGAACAGCTAGCTGGACCATGAAGATGAAATCTGGAGCTGCAGCAGCTGTCTTTGACCATGAGATTACCTGACAAATAGAAGCTACAAACAAAGGAATAATAAAATGTAAAGAGAAACTTGGGTGCCTGCTATCACTGGGGTCTCAAATATACCAGCATTTTTTTTCTAGACTATTCTTGTCTATGGCATTTTTATTTTATTTTTTTATTTTGGAGCATTGTTACTATCTGATTAACCTAATACTAACCAATACAATGGAATCAAGAATACTTTAGAAAAGCCTGATTTTAAAATAAAACAACAATATACATTGTATTTATTTGTTGGTTGGTATGTTTATTGTATATTTATATGTATGCATGCACTCAGGAGTGTGCATATGTGGAGGTCAGAAGACAATTTGTAGGAGTCAGGTGGTTTTTTTTTTTTTTTTTTTTTTCACCAAATCAGATCATCAGGCTTGGCTGCAATGTCCCTCCTCCTCCTCCTTCCGTGTGTGTGTGTATGTGTGTGTGTGTGTGTGTGTATGTGTGTGTGTGTGATAATAAACCCTTTATGTTGTATAATCAATTTCATAAAATGAAATTCCATTTATCCTGGCATGGTGGTGCATACCTGTAATCTAGCATTTGGGAGGTGGAGACAGAATGAGAAGTTCAAAGTTATCTTCAACTAGATAGTGAGTATGATGTCAACTTGGGCTAGATGGAACCCAGTCTCAAAAACAAAGAGGAAGTGGAGGAGAAGGGAGGCAGAAGAATACACAGAATGATTAGAATAGGAAAGAAAGTGTCTATACTTTTTCCACTTTCATTTTTCGAGACAGGGTTTCTCTGTGTACTCTTGGCTGTCTTGGAACTCTCTATGTAGACTAGGATGGTCTCAGACTCAGAGAGTCTCCTATCTCTGCTTCCTACGTGCTTGGATTAAAGGTGAGCACCACCACCACCACATCCATCTGAGAAAATAATCATTGTCAGTACCTGTGGGAAGGAGTGTAAGGTTTGTCACAGATGAAAGCAGTCTTGGCGGGCTTTGCCCTTGGACACGCCATGGATACTCCCTGAGATTAACCTTGAGATAGACTGGGTGGAGCCATCCTGGGCACCTGGTTATTGTGTTTCTAATCGACCCTCGAGAAGGCCCTTGAACGTGAGAGACAGACAGAGAAAGAGGACGAGAGGAGCAGCAGGTTCAGACTGAGCTCAAGCTCACGTGGATTGGAAAAAGGATCAGTGAACAGGCCGAACCAGCGCTCAGGCCAGAGACACCTAGAGACCCGTCCTGTGGAACGGATACCAGAAGGTTCACTCTTGTTTCCCTTTAACCTTTTTTCTCTCTTGTGTAAGATAGTTGGGTTGTATAATAAAGTTTAATTGTTAAGAAACAGAGCCAACAAATACCTTAAAAAATATCCCATGAACCAGTGCACAGTTCTTGAATGAGACCTTAACATATGTCCTACAGCCAAAAAGACTCACAGCTCTATTATCTTTAAAATGTATGTTTAAGATTTTACAATGGACCGGAAATCAATATTTGTCAAAGAGATTGCCCACCATTTTCTACAAAGAGCAGTAGCTAATACTTTTATTGATGGCTTTCTAGGTGCCAGGCCCTGTTCTGGACACATTCGGTCCAATAACATCTGAAGTAGGGCCGTAGTCCTCATCATTGTCTAAAGGAGGAAGCAGAAGCCTCGAGAAGTCAAGGAACTTGCATGCAGCCACACTAACAGGAGCAAGTGTTGGAGCCACGATTCCCACGAGACATAGCTATAACGAAATCTTATTTTCATTATCAGTAATTTTACAGCAATGGTATTTTGGGTTGTTGCTATACAGCAAGTGGGATTCTTTACATGAGTTAATAGACAAAAGCAGATCAACACTATTTTTAGTAGCTCATTAATATGACTTTAGTAGTGCTGTCTGCCCATAGCTTTTCAGTACTACTAATCTTCCACACACAGGCAAGACCAGCCCTCAAGGCAGTCTTGTTTGTTCTTTTTGTTCTTTTCATTTTCTTTAACCTTTTTGTCACTAGCAGTTTTGCAGGGTGGGATGGAGGTAAGGATTGCAGCTGGATTTCATGGAGTCCAGGCTGCCCTCAAGTTGACTATGTAGCAGAGTCTGTCTTTGAATTCCCACTCTTCCTAATTCTGCCTTCTGAGTGTTGGCACTCCAGGCATTGCACTATCATGCCCAGCAATAGCAGCAGATTTAGTTGAGTGCAATTTCCTCATTCATAGTGAATTTAGAGCTGGAGATACAGCTTAGTGGTAGAACCCTTACCAACACGCTTGCTGCCCTCTATTCTAGCCTCAGAGCCAACCCCACTAAATATAGCTCTAGCAGATCAGGGGGCTTCAGTATGCTCTTGTGCTCACTGGTACTCTCTTCCCACCATCTTTGCACATCTTTAAGTCACTATGAAATTACGCTGTTTATTACCTCTTCCAACTACGTGTGTAATGGAATAGCATAGCATGCAATCTTTTGTGAGTACTGTCTTTCACATAACATAATGTTTTCATGGTAGGACAACACAAACAACTGATTACTTAACGCTTTTTATGGGACTGTGGGTTGGAAAGTCCTTCTTTGGGCATGTTAGGTAAGTGTTCAACTCACAAGCTACAACCAAAGTTACCATTAACCTTTTCAATACAATTAATTTACAGAATTCAGACATTTGGGGCTGTAGAGATGGCTCAGTGGTTAAAAGCACTAGCTGCTTTTACAGAGGACCTAGATTCAATTTCCAGCATCCTACATGATGGGTCACAATCACTTTCAGGAAATATGATACGATACACTCTTCTGCCTTCCACACACATCAGTGGTACAATAAGCAAGTGATAATTACATATACATGTAGGCAAACACCAATTCACTTAATATTAACATAGTTATCCTTCTAAATTTTCTTTTTTTTTATTCATTTATTTATTTATTTTGCTTTTTGAGACAATAGTCCCACTATGTAGCTTGGCTGGCTCAGAACTCACTATGTAGATGAGGCTGCCTTCAATACTGCAGAGATCTACCTGCCTCTGCCTCTGCCTCTGCCTCATCCATAGTACTAGGATAACAAATCTATGCCACTAAGACCAGCTTTTTTTTTTTACATGGATTAGGGACATAACTCAAATCGTTTATTGACAGGACTATCACTCTAGTCCCTAAAAACCTTTTGTTACACTTTTTCTTTGAGACAGAGTCTCATGTGGTCCAGGATGCCCTCCAACTACATATAGCTGAGAACTGTGTTGAACTTCTGTTCTTCCTGCCTCAGCCTCCCAAGTGCTGGGATTAGAGAACATCACCATTGCCCACTTTAAGCGGTGCTGACGGATCAACCCAGGACCGTGTACATGCTAAGCAAACCCTCCATTAACTGAGCTATATCTCTAACTCCTAAATCTTTATGGTAATAAAAATGAATAAGACAAAATTTATCAGCTTAATTTTTTTATTATATTGGTCTTACTATGCATCACAGCGGCTTCAGAGTCCCTCCATGTTGTGCCTCAGGTCAGGATGGCGTTATTATATTATAAACCATGGTTTTTTTCATCCATTCATCCACTATTGTACATTTCAGTTGTTCCTACTATTGTGCTATTTTGAATAGTGTTGCTGAGAACATGGGTGCAAATACCTTTCTGATTGCCTGCTTAAAATTCTTTGGAGTACATTCGTGGGAGTATACTAGTTGGATAACTGGATAGTAGTACACATCTAGTTTATTTTCAATGCCAGGGATTGAACTCAACACCTTACACATGTTGAATGGGTGTGTTACAATTAAATTACATCTCTAACACTGCATCCAATATTTTGAGTAATCCCCATGCTGTTTTTCATGGCATTTATACCATTGATATCCCCACGAGTAGTGAATAATGGGATTCTATACCTCCTTATCTTTGCCAACCTGGTTTTTTTTTTTTTTTTTTTTTTTTTTTTTTTTTTTTTTTTTTGGCATGGGGGTCATATGGGGAGAACTTTGAGGCAAAGTCTCACTATGTAGACCTGAATGTCTTAGAGCTTGCTATGTACAAAAGGCTAGCCCTTAACTTGCAGAGATCATCCTAGCTCTGCTCCCAAGTGCTGGGATTACATGTATGTATGACTTGGTTTGCCATTGTTGCAATAGCCTCCTGTATCTCAGGCTTGCTTTCAATCCACTGTTTAAATAGTATGCATGCTGCAGTTGAGAATAGTACCTTATTATAGTTTTATGTGCACTGCCCTAAGACTTGGTCCTTATACTTTGTCTTTTTTCTTATTTTAAATAATCTATAAATGCCTTACAAGTACAAACGACTGTTTATGTAACAAATGATTTCCACATATCTACAACTTTCTAAACTTAGCTTGTTTAAAGTCAAGCACACCTATGCCTAAAGAAATGAATTGCTTCAAAAATTAAACATTACTGTGGCAGACACTGCCAAACACTTGTCATATGTTAGGTTAACCAGAAGTCAACTCCCTAGCAAGTTGTTAAGAAGTGACCTTAAGATGTAGTCCTATGAGAAGGGAAAAATGAAGACCGTACTCAGGTGCTCAACATTGTCTCACACACACACACACACACACACACACACACACACACAGAGAGAGAGAGAGAGAGAGAGAGAGAGAGAGAGAGAGAGAGAGAGAGAGAGAGAGAGAACAGACAGACAGAGACACTGAGAGAAATGACACACAGAGAATATGTGGTGTTGCATGCATGAAAGTATGTGAGTATAGACCCCTGTGTATTGCATATGCAGAGTCCAAAGGAGGGTGTTCACTGCCCTCCTCTATCGTTTGTCTCCCTATTCTCTTGAGGTAGGGTCTCTCTGAACCAGAAGCTAGATTGGTCAGCCAGTGAGCTTCCCCAATCTTCCTGTTTCCACCTGCCAACGCTGGGGTTCCAGGCACAAGCAGACATGGCTAACTTTTTGTGGGGGTGCTAGGAATTTGAACCCTTATGCTTACCCAGCAAACGCTCTTCCCCACTGAGCCATCTCTCCAGCTCTTAACATTATTTTAGCCATTTAAAGAGTCCTGGGATGAGAACACTTAAAAACCACTAGTAGAGCATACTAGAAGAGGTAAAACTGAGTTATTCCAGATCAAATATTTATCTAGCTATTGAGGCCCAAAAGACCCATTCTCTCATGTCTCAATTCTCCTTTCTGTTTCTGTCTTTATTTTCTCCATTTATTTCTTCAAAAGTCTCTCCCTTTCCAGATGTATTTGTATTTTCCTGTACCACTTCCAGGATATGTATATCTTGTGTTCTATCCTTGTATCTTTTCTATGAATTGTTCCTGGAATTGACATAACTATGCAGGCGATATGTTGAAGTCAGACAGGAGAGTTTAGATGAAGTTTGGCTTCTAGAACTTCTAACCCTAGAGAGGCATTGTGCTATCAACTATGCTGACAATCAGTCACATAGTCCAAGAAAGTTCCAAAAATACCAACAGCATCTATTTAAATTTTATCCTGAAGCACAAAACAATTGCCATCAGAATCTTAGCTTATCTAATCTGAGTGAGACCTGATGGAAATAATGGAAGTTAAGTGCCTCTGTTTATTTCAGTCTAATTGGGGAAATCACCAGAGATCAGAAAAGCACCCAAAACTCCACCACAGTGCCACTGTTCCTGCAGTG